>NC_053027.1:481460928-481492023 GCF_003073215.2 Triticum urartu
ATGTTCTGAGATTGATGTTGCTATGACTTTGCTATGCTTAATGCTTGTCACTAGGGCCCGAGTGCCATGATTTCAGATCTGAACCTGTTATGTTTTCATGAATATATGTGAGTTCTAGATCCTATCTTGCAAGTCTATAGTCACCTACTATGTGTTATGATCCGGCAACCCCAAAGTGACAATAATCGGGACCACTCCCGGTGATGACCATAGTTTGAGGAGTTCATGTATTCACTATGTGTTAATGCTTTGTTCTGGCTCTCTATTAAAAGGAGGCCTTAATATCCCTTAGTTTCCAATAGGACCCCGCTGCCACGGGAGGGTAGGACAAAAGATGTCATGCAAGTTCTTTTCCATAAGCACGTATGACTATTTACAGAATACATGCCTACATTATATTGATGAACTGGAGCTAGCTCTGTGTCACCCTATGTTATGACTATTACATGATGAACCACATCCGGCATAATTATCCATCATTGATCCGGTGCCTACGAGTTTTCCATATACTGGTTCACACTTATTTACTTTTCCGTTGCTACTGTTACAATCACTACAAAAATACCAAAAACATTACTTTTGCTGTCTTTACTTTGTTACCGTTATCATCACTATCATATTACTTTGCTACTAAACACTTTGCTGCAGATACTAAGTTTCCAGGTGTGGTTGAATTGACAACTCAGCTGCTAATACTTGAGAATGTTCTTTGGCTCCCCTTGTGTCGAATCAACAAATTTGGGTTGAATACTCTACCCTCGAAAACTGTTGCGATCCCCTATACTTGTGGGTTATCAAGACCTTTTTCTGGCGCCGTTGCCGGGGAGCATAGCTCTATTCTTTGAGTCACTTGGGATTTATATCTGCTGGACACTATGAAGAACTTGAAAGACGCTAAGACAAAAATTTATCCCTCAACTACGAGGGGAGGTAAGGAACTGCCATCTAGCTCTGCACTTGATTCACCTTCTGTTATGAGTAAGCTAGCGACACCTAACCTACTACTGCTATGAATTCTGATATGTCGCATGTTATTGATGATGCCACTTCTGCTATGCATGATACTTATGATGAAACTACTTCTATGCTTGATACTAATGTGCCACTTGGTGAATTTCTAGATGAGCAAATTTCTAAGTCTAGAGAAAGAGAAATTAGTGAACCTGAACACGATGATGTTAGAGATGATGAACCTATGCCTGTTATTCCCGAGGGTTATCTTTTTAATAATGAATCTTATGAAGCTATTCTTGCTTGTCCGGATAAACCTGAACGTAAGAGGTTACTAATTAAGTGGAGTAAGGAATCTTTTAGAGGTAGGATGAGACCCGACCCTGCTTTTGCTACTTCACCTATCTGTGTTCCTGATCAGGATTATTATGATATTACTGTTGATCCAGATATAATTACTTTGGTTGAATCTGATCCTTTTTATGGCTATGAATCTGAAACTGTTGTGGCACATCTTCGTAAGTTAGATGAAATAGCTGCCCTGTTTACTAATAATCTGAGATCGCGCCACTTTTATATACTCAAAATATTTCCGTTCTCATTAAAGGGTGATGCTAAGAAATGGTTTAATTCTCTTGATCCTGCCTGTGTGCAAAGTCCCCAGGATATGATTTATTACTTCTCTGCTAAATATTTCCCTGCTCATAAGAAACAAGCTGCTTTGAGGGAAATATACAATTTTGTGCAAATTGAAGAAGAGAGTCTCCCACAAGCTTGGGGGAGGCTTCTCAAGTTACTTAATGCTTTGCCTGATCATCCTCTTAAGAAACCTGAAATATTTGATATCTTTTATAATGGACTAACTGATGCTTCCAGAGATTACCTGGATAGTTGTGCTGGTTCTCTTTTCAGGGAAAGAACACCAGATGACGCTGAAATTTTATTGAATAATATGTTGGCAAATGAAAATAATTGGGCACCTCCTGAGCCACCTCCCGAGCCAACTCCTGAGCCAGCTCCTGAGCTAATTACTGAGCCTATTCCTAAACCAACTCCGAAGAAGAGAGGTGTTCTATTTCTCAGTCCCGAAGATATGCAAGAGGCAAAGAAATCTATGAAATAAAAAGGTATTAAAGCTGAAGATGTTAAGAATTTACCTCCTATTTAAGAAATACATGGTCTTAATTTACCGCCTGTTGAAGAAGTATATGATCTCAATTACTTATTTACTAAAGAACCTCCCGATATCCCGACACATGTAGTAAAGGTAAATTCTCTCTATAGATATGATAAAGTTGAAGTCCCTCCTACTAAAATTGCTAGTCAGTGCTTGGATGAGTTTGATGACTTTATGTTTAAGCAAGATGACTTTAATGCTTATTTTGGTAGACAATTAGAGCAGAATACCTTTATGATTAAATGCTTGAGTGATTATATGGATAATATTAGAGGTGAACTTAAACTTGTTAGGAAACATGCTTCTATGGTTACCACTCAAGTAGAACAAGTACTTAAAGCTCAGAAAGAAATGCTTGATGAAATGAATAGTAAGAAAAATGATTATGCTGTTAGAGTGGCTACTAGAACTGGTAGAATGACTCAGGAACCTTTGTATCCTGAAGGCCACCCTAAGAGAATCGAGCAAGATTCTCAAAGAAATAATATTGATGCACCTAGTTCTTCTAAAAGGAAGAAAAAGAAAAATGATAGAACTGTGCAAACTTCTAGTGAACCTATTGCTGAACCACCTGATAATCCAAATGATATCTCTATGTCTGATGCTGAAACACAATCTGGTAATGAACATGAACCTAGTGAAAATGTTAATGATGATGTTCATGATGATGCTCAACCTAGTAATGATAATGATGTAGAAGTTGAACCTGCTGTTGATCTTGATAACCCACAATCAAAGAATCAACGTTATGATAAAAGAGACTTCGTTGCTAGGAAACATGGTAAAGAAAGAGAACCATGGGTTCAGAAACCCATGCCTTTTCCTCCGAAACCATCCAAGAAAAAGGATGATGAGGATTTTGAGCGCTTTGCTGAAATGATTAGACCTATCTTTTTGCGCATGCGATTGACTGATGTGCTCAAAACAAATCCTTATGCTAAGTATATGAAGGATATCATTACTAATAAAAGAAAGATACCGGAGGCTGAAATTTCCACCATGCTTGCTAATTACACTTTTAAGGGTGGAATACCAAAGAAACTTGGAGATCCAGGAGTACCTACTATACCATGCTCCATTAAAAGAAATTATGTTAAAACTGCTTTATGTGATCTTGGAGCCGGTGTTAGTGTTATGCCTCTCTCTTTATATCGTAGACTTGACTTGAATAAGTTGACACCTACTGAAATATCTTTGCAAATGGCTGATAAATCAACTGCTATACCTGTCGGTATTTGTGAGGATGTACCTGTTGTGGTTGCAAACGTTACTATTTTAACGGACTTTGTTATTCTTGATATTCCCGAGGATGATAGTATGTCTATTATTCTTGGAAGACCTTTCCTTAATACTGCAGGGGCTGTTATTGATTGCAACAAAGGAAATGTCACTTTTCATGTTAATGGTAATGAGCATACGATGCACTTTCCGAGGAAACAACCTCAAGTTTATAGTGTCAACTCTATTGGAAAAATTCCATCGATTATATTTGGAGGTTTTGAATTTCCTCTTCCTACTGTCAAAAAGAAATATGATATACTTATTGTTGGGGATGTCCATATCCCTGTTGAGGTAACATGGTGTTATTCGAAATTTCTCTGGTTCCATGATTATCGGAATGAGTTTGTTAACAAGACTTGATCAACCTTGTTAGTGGATTCTTTTTGATGAGCATGAGATGGATGAAACTAGAAGCACAACCTTCTGTACCCTCTTTATATTTTCTGTTCTTTAGTAGAAATAAAGTAAAATAGTATTTTTCTGTCTGTTTCCTGACTTATCCGTGCAATATAAAAATATCACGAAAATAAAAGACCTCAGAATGCCATGCCAATTTAATATGATTTTTCGGGAATATTTAAGGATTTTTAGTGCAAAAATTACCGCGGGGGGAGCTGCCACCTGGTCACGAGGGTGGAGGGCGCGCCCTACCCCCCTGGGCGCGCCCCCCTGCCTCGTGGGCCCATGGTGGCCCTCCTCCACTTATTCCTGCACCCATCTTCTTCCCCTGTCTTGCACAAACCCGAAAAACCAACTCAAGCTCGTGTTCCAGCAACTTTTGCTGCGATTTTCGATCTCCTTGCTCAAAGCACCTCTCGCAAAACTGCTTGGGGAGATTGTTCCTTGGTATGTGACTCCTCCATTGGTCCAATTAGTTTTTGTTCTAGTGCTTTATTCATTGCAAATTTGTGCTGCATAGGTGACCATGTTCTTGAGCTTGCATGTCAAATATATATTGTTCCAAGTAGTTCTAATGCTTGATATATGCTCTAGGCACTTGTATGAGTAGTTGCTATCAATCTTATTGAAGTTGGTTCACTTTTGTTTGAAGTTACTAAAAATTTCAGATTGTTTCAGAAATAATGAAGAGACTTTTGAGGGGCTCGTCGAGCCGAAGTTCTAAGGAGAAACAAAATGAAGAAGAACAGAAGCCCAAATTTAATCTGCCTCGTATCGCGGAGGTCCGGCCGTGCGAATGGCCTTTCGATGACTTCTTGAGGAGTGCTGGGATTTATGAAGATTTCTATCCATTGATTGAGAACGCCGGCCTCACCAACTTCCTCCGCGACCAACGTCATCAGTATCTCTTACTCACAAATACTTTTGTGCAGAACTTCTACTTTTTCCCTAAGAAATCACCTCCAACAGTAGAGTTCCATTTATATGATGTTGCTAGGGAGATGACATTAGCTGCATTTTGCGAGGTTTGCAAAATACCTTTCGAGGGTTCTTTAGATGAACCACACCGTAATGAAGTGGAAGCTTATATTGACACTATTACTGTGGGAGAAACCAGGAAGGTTTCTGATGCAAGAATTACTAGCATACATTTCCCTGTTTTACGCTACTTTGCCTTATTTGCTAGTCGTTGCTTGATTGGTCACGGGAACTGTGGGAACCTTAGTATTCCTGATATTATTATTTTGCTCCATGGTTTATACCGCAATAACTCTGTTAGTATGGGTGGAATTGTTGCTAGACGGTTGAGTATGAACCGTACTAAGGGCCCCATCTTTGGAGGCATTTATGCTTCACGCCTAGCTGAACATTTTGAAATACCTATTAGGCATGAGGAGAAAGAAGAAACAGCGCTGCCCCGTGCTTATTTAGATTATAAGAGTATGGTAGCGCATGATTTTCTTGTTAAGAATCGCGAAAGGGCGCTTAAATATAAATTGTACTTTGATAAACATCACCCTGAGACTATTACTTTGCCTGCTCCCTCTTTGTTTAACTTGTCTGCAGGTACTTACATTGTTCCGTGGGCGGCTGTTCAAGCCTATCGGAATCCTGCACCAGCCTCGGAACCGGAGCCTCCACGAATGTCTGTTTATTCTTGGGATCCTGAGGCGGTTGCCACCAGTGGCAGTCAGAGTCCTCTTCATCACATTATGATCCCAACTATTCTTCATCGCTAGTACGACCCCAGCTTCACCTACGGATATCAGCCAGGTTATCCCTGGCAATAGACCAACTTAGGCCAAAAGCCTAAGCTTGGGGGAGTACGTATTTCCCACCGACATTACATTCATGTTCACACACACTCATTGCTAGATGTCGGTGCTCATACTCTTTCATTGTAATATCCATGTTAGTTTAAATTTATTTTTCTAGCTTTCTTCTTGTGTGTTTGATAAACCTTAAGAAAAACAAAAAAATAGTTAGTCTACTTTCCATGCTTGTAGTAGAATTAAAAAGAAAACCCAAAAATATTTCCCGTCCTTCTTTTGCTTGTTGGGAGCTTTCCCGTGTAAATAGTTTTTATTTTTCTTTTCCTTTCTTTGGGGGTCGAGAAGACTATATTGAAAATGCTTAGTGGCTCTTATATGCAGATTGTTTATTTAACTTAGAGCCCATATTACTTGTCTTCTCTCTTGAGTTGAATGCTTGCAGATTCCAGCTTAGTCCAATGCACGTGCACTCTTATTATTATACACACCGTTCGGTCGTGCAAGTGAAAGGCAATAATGATGATATATGATGGACTCATTGGGATGAGAAAAGCTGGTATGAACTCGACCTCTCTTGTTTTTGTAAATATGATGATTCATCGTTCCTGATTCAGCTATTATGAAGTAAACATATTTGCAATGACATTTAGAGATTATAGTTGCTTGTGCCATGCTTGATTAGCTATGAGTTATAATGGTTAACCTTGCGTGCCAACATGCTATTGAGATGATTATGATGTGGTATGATAGGATGGTATCCTCCTTTAAATGAATTGAGTGACTCGACTTGGCACATGTTCACGCATGTAGTTGAATCAAATCAACATAGCCTTCATGATATTTATGTTCATGGTGGATTATATCCTACTCATGCTTATATTCGGTGTGAATTAATTTTAATGCATGTTTACGACTGTTGTCGCTCTCTCAGTTGTCGCTTCCCAGTCTTTTGCTAGCCTTCACCTGTACTAAGCGGGAATACTGCTTGTGCATCCAACTCCTTAAACCCCAAAGTTGTTCCATATGAGTCCACTATACCTTCCTATATGCGGTATCTACCTGCCGTTCCAAGTAAATTTGTATGTGCCAAACTCCAAACCTTCAATGAAATTCTGTTTTGTATGCTCGAGCAGCTCATGTGCAACTATGGCTGCCTATATCTTCCATGCTAGGTGGGTTATTCTCAAGAGGAGTGGACTCCGCTCCTCATTCACGAGAAAGGGCCGGTAACCGGGATGCCCAGTCCCATGATCCAAAAAGATCAAAGCAAATCAAAATAATTAAACAAAACTCCCCCTGGGACCCGTTGAATGTTGGAGGCACTCATTGTTTCGAGCAAGCCATGGATTGATGCTTGTGGAGGAGGGGGAGTATAAACCTTTACCATTCTGTTTGGGAACTGCCTATAATGCATGTAGTATGGAAGATACAGCCATCTCATAGTTGTTACGTTGACAGTGAAAGTATGCCGCTCAAAATATTATTTATCTCTATTTCAAAAATCGAGCTCTGGCACCTCTACAAATCCCTGCTTCCCTCTGCGAAGGGCCTATCTATTTACTTTTATGTTGAGTCATCACCCTTCTTATTAAAAAGCACCCGCTGGAGAGCACACTGTCGTTTGCATTCATTATGATTGGTTTATATTGGGTATGACTTGACTGGATCTCTTTTACCATGAATTACAATGTTTAGTCAGTCCTTGATCTTTAAAGGTGCTCTGCATTTATGTTTTGCGGTCTCAGAAAGGGCTAGCGAGATACCATTTTGTTATATCATGTTATGATTATTTTGAGAAAGTGTTGTCATCCGAGTTTTATTATTATGGCTCGCTAGCTGATTATGCTATTGATATGAGTAATTGTGAGACCTACGTGTTATTGTGAGTATGGTTAGTTCATAATAATTGCTGAAACTTGAATGCTGGCTTTTCATGTTTACAACAACAAGAGCAAACAGAGTTTGTAAAAGTTTTTCTTTTTCTCTTTCAGTTTGTCAACTGAATTGCTTGAGGACAAGCAAGGGTTTAAGCTTGGGGGAGTTGATACGTCTCCGTCGTATCTACTTTTCCAAACACTTTTGCCCTTGTTTTGGACTCTAACTTGTATGATTTGAATGGAACTAACCCGGACTGACGCTGTTTTCAGCAGAATTGCCATGGTGTTGTTTTATGTGCAGAAAACAAAAGTTCTCGGCATGACCTGAAACTCCACGGAATATCTTAGAATAAATAATAAAAAATCTCGCCAAAAGATGAAGACCAGGGGGCCACACCTAGTCACGAGGGTGGGAGCGCGCCTCCCCTGGGCGCCCCCTACTTGTGGGCCCCCTGGTGGCCCTCCCGACTCCAACTCCAACTCCATATATTGGCTTTCGAGAGAAAAATCAGAGAAAAAGTTTCATCGCATTTTACGATACGGAAGCCGCCGCCAAGCTAATCTCTCTCGGGAGCACTGATCTGGAGTCCGTTCGGGGCTCCGGAGAGGGGGATTCGTCGCCGTCGTCATCATCAACCATCCTCCATCACCAATTTCATGATGCTCACCGCCGTGCGTGAGTAATTGCATCGTAGGCTTGCTGGACGGTGATGGGTTGGATGAGATTTATCATGTAATCGAGTTAGTTTTGTTAGGGTTTGATCCCTAGTATCCACTATGTTCTGAGATTGATGTTGCTATGACTTTGCTATGCTTAATGCTTGTCACTAGGGCCCGAGTGCCATGATTTCAGATCTGAACCTGTTATGTTTTCATGAATATATGTGAGTTCTAGATCCTATCTTGCAAGTCTATAGTCACCTACTATGTGTTATGATCCGGCAACCCCGAAGTGACAATAATCGGGACCACTCCCGGTGATGACCATAGTTTGAGGAGTTCATGTCTTCACTATGTGTTAATGCTTTGTTCCGGTTCTCTATTAAATGGAGGCCTTAATATCCCTTAGTTTCCAATAGGACCCCGCTGCCACGGGAGGGTAGGACAAAAGATGTCATGCAAGTTCTTTTCCATAAACACGTATGACTATTTACGGAGTACATGCCTACATTATATTGATGAACTGGAGCTAGCTCTGCGTGACCCTATGTTATGACTGTTACATGATGAACCACATCCGACATAATTATCCATCATTGATCCAGTGCCTACGAGTTTTCCATATACTGGTTCACGCTTATTTACTTTTCCGTTGCTACTGTTACAATCACTACAAAAATACCAAAAACATTACTTTTGCTGTCTTTACTTTGTTACCGTTATCACCACTATAATATTACTTTGCTACTAAACACTTTGCTGCAGATACTAAGTTTCCAGGTGTGGTTGAATTGACAACTCAGCTGCTCCTTGTTGAGAGTATTCTTTGGCTCCCCTTGTGTCGAATCAATAAATTTGGGTTGAATACTCTCCCCTCGAAAACTGTTGCGATCCCCTATACTTGTGGGTTATCAGGCCGCCGTGGTGGTCATCGCCGGTGCCGTTCCCGGCCATCTCGAGTTTAGCCACCACCACCAGCCGATGCGGCTCACTCCTAGGAGCGCGTAGGAGCAAACCGCGCGGCGAATGGCACCCTGAGTAGCGCTCCCGTAGCCCTCCACCGCCGCGGCACCTCGCCGACGGCCTAACTTCGGCGAAGCCGACGTGGCACCGCCATTAGCACTAATTATAGGGCTAACTACCCTCCTCTATCACTGACTAGTGGGCCCCGCTGCCTAATTAACCGTAGGATTAATTCCTGTTTAGCTTTAGTTAAGCACAATGGCCCCACGCGTCAGCATTGACCCTGCTGACGTGGCCGTTGACCGGTCCCACCTGTCATCCACCCAAACCGGCTCTGAGCCACTGACGTGTGGACCCCACATGTCAGGTTTGACCTGGGCTGACGCTGTTGACCTGATGATGTCACCCAGACGTCATGCTGACGCAGTTAATAATTTCCTGGATTTAAAATAATTCAGAAAATTCCAGAAAATAGTGCTAACTTCTAAAATTCATAGAAAATCAACCGTAACTTCAAATGAAATAAATTTTATATGAAAAATGATCAGAAAAATCCAATCTTTCCATCTGTACCATTTTCATGCATGTTAGAACAACTTTTGGCTACTGTTTAGGACAATTCAACTAAATGGCATTTAATAAATCACATGTGGAGTTTGAATTTGAACCTAGGGTTCAAACCAACTCCATTTAACATGTAGCTACTTGCATTAGCTGAAAACACATCATATTGTGCATTGCATTGATTGTGTTCTTTCTGTGTTTGCCGGTATTAGTCCCCTCTCAGTGGACGTAGTTCCGACGATGAGTTCAATGACACCGATGAAGAGCTATAATATCTTCAGAAGTGCCAGGCAAGCAAAACCCCCTTGTTCATTCCGATACAATCCCACTCTCTCGCTCCTGCTCTCTTTTACTGCATTAGGACAACACCTTTTCAACTGTTACATGCTGCGGTAGCTGAACCCATTTCCTCTGCATGACCTGTCATTGCCACAGTAAATAGATGAAACCCACTAGCATGAGTAGGAATTGTTTGAGCCCTGATGTGCCTACTCATTCATGCTTGTTGTCATGCCTGCTACTGCTTAGAGTTGAGTCAGGTCTGATTCATCGGGAATGAATTGGAACGTGGTGAACATGTCCTACCGTTGAGAGCTAAGTGTGTGAACACGATTTGGTAAAGGTAGCGGTGATAGGCCATGTAGGAGTACATGGTGGGTTGTCTCATTGCAGCCGTCCTCAGGAACTGAGTTCTATGTTTGTGATCCATGAACATTTACTACCACACATTGGGTTCCGATAACTCGACCCCTCTCGGCTTATTAATCAACTCGATCTTTGTGCAGGAGTTGCAACTAGTTTATGGTGTTTGTAGGTAGTGTTAGTAGTATACCAAGTGGCACCCAGTACAGGTGGGCTTGGGACAGACTAGGCACAGTGGCACGGTGTACCAAGTGGCACCCGGATGGTGGGCTTGGGAACCCTACACACATCGTTTGGCGCCGTGAGCGACACCCCGGCCGGATCTCCATGCGGATGGAACCCGAATAGGCGATAAACCTGGACGAGAGACTTGTTGGTTAGTCAGGTCGTGGCCGACTCCCTCGCCCGGCTTCCGCTTGAAGGTTGCCAAGGTACATGACGTGTACAGGGCGATAAGTGGCGAGAGCGTGGGTGAAGAAGTACACCCCTGCAGGGTTATCATTATCTATTCGAATAGCCGGATTCCTCGGATATGGAAACTTGGATCCCTTGCATAGTTCATAGACAAGTGAAAGTGGATACTCTAAAATGCGCAAGATAAGTGTGAGTGCTATGGATGGCGTTCTCGCAGGGAGACGGGAGCGGATCCATAGTGGTGTATTGGTATGGTGAATTTGTGGACTCGTGTGCGCCACCTCAAAAGAGTTACTTGCAGTCGTAGTTCAGGTTAGCCACTGAGTCAAAGATGGCTTGCTGCAGTCAAACTCCACCACCCCTTTGTTGATACCGATGCATATGTAGCTAGTTCTGATGTAAGTCTTGCTGGGTACAATTGTACTCACGTTTGCTTAATTTATGTTTTTGCAGAGAGACTTCAGTCTCGCTAGTAGTTCCGCTTGGACTTCAACTTTTAGCTTGTTACCTCAGCTACAATCTTGTGCCCTCGGCAGGATCTGGTAGATAGTTAGGCTTCTCAGCCTTTTTCATTTATAGATGTCTGTACTCAGACATGTTAAGCTTCCGCATGTGCTTTGTTTGTATGCTATGATTGTTGGGTCATGAGACCCATGTTTGTAATATCTCGCTCCTCGGGGCCTAATGGATAAATACTCCGAGTCATAGAGTCTTGTTGTGATGCCATGTTGTATTGCACATATTGAGCATATTGTGTGTATGATTGAAATGCTTGGTATGTGTGGGATCCGACAACCTAGTTGTTTATCCTTGTAGCCTCTCTTATGGGGAATGTAGTCTTGTGTTTCCATGATCCATAGTAGTCGCTACACCCGGTTCACCGGAGTCCTGCTAGCCCAGCATTACTGCTCCTGAAACTTGACTCGTCGGCATGTGATTCACTTCGTTCTGTGTCTGTCCCTTCGGTGAAATGTCACGTGGTGACATCCAGAGTCGCTACCTAGCTGCTACAGCCCAGTTCACGGAGTCCTGTTAGCCCAATGCTACAGCCGGAATCACACGCTGCTGACCGACATGCTCGATGTTGATTCATGTATGCTATCCCGTAAGTTTGCCACTTTGGTTCACGACTAGTCATGTCGCCCGGGTTCTTTGTCATATGGATGCTAGCGACACTATCATATACGTGAGCCAAAAGGCGCAAACGGTCCCAGGCCATGGTAAGGCAACACCCGTGGGGATACCGTGCGTGAGGCTGCAAAGTGATATGAGGTGTTACATGCTAGATCGGTGTGACTTAGAATCGGGGTCCTGACACGCCAAGGTTCCGCCTCGTGGCGGCGGAGTTTCGTGAGTAAATTGCACAGAAGTACCACAATTGGGGCATTAGAAGCAGATTGGTATCAAGATTGGTAATTTTTACGTATCAGTACCAAGATTTGGGCGAGCCGTTGTAAAAAAGACTAAAAGTGTGTTTTATACGTATTGACAGTGTATCTGACTGGCAGGGCCCGCCCGCCAGGTGCCGACGTGGCATGTTTTTTGCAGAAAACCCCCTTACGTTGTACGTAACCACAAAAATGCCCAATTTTTTTGCGGGAAAAAAGCTCCATGAGAGGCATTCTTCTTTTTGTTCACAATTTTCCATCATCGAATCTGGACTGGTTTGAAATTTTCCGCCACTTGAACAAATAAATAAATGAAACAGAAAATCAGGCGAGGCGGGAATCGAACCTGGGACCTGCAGTGCACGGGCACCACGCGCTAACCACCACGCCACAATGCAGCTCGTGTTTGAACACAGGCGTTCCCTTTCTTATACCATGACTGAAGCGCTGGACCGGCCCACCGAGGCCTGCATTTTTTTTTTCGATTCGCACTTAACTGCCGCTTGTGTTGGGCTCGTTCGTTACCCCGGTTACTATTCGTTTCATTTCTCTTATGCTTTTAGAATGCGCGGTGAACTTTTTGTAATTTATGGTGAATATTTTCTAAATTTATTATAGAAGTTTTAATGAATTTCTTATAAAAGTTGAACAGTTTTAATGCATTTCTAAAATTTATTAAGATTACACAATTTTTTAATACAGGTTGTCAACTTTTTCTTTACAAATGATTAACATTTTCTCCATTATAATAAACGTTGAATATATTTTGAATGCAAGTCGAAGATTTTTGTAATATATCTTGAAGTTTTTCTTAAGATATGATGAACATTTTACATAATGCGCGGTGAACTTTTTGTAATTTATGGTGAACATTTTCTTGATACAGGATGAGTTTCAAGAACTTTTTGCCCCGGTTCCTTAATCATTCTTGCAATCAATGCATTAAAAGTTGAACATATAATTTTAAATGCATTTAATTTTAGAAACATGGCACAGAACATGTATTAAAAATAATTGTGTAATCATAATAAATTTGAGAAATGTATTAAAACTTTTCAACTTTTATTAAAATAATCAAGTGATTCTGGAAATGCAAATTGACTTTACACAATAAGTTTTAATACATACTGAACATTTTGTGAAATACAAAAATTTCACCATGTATTAAGAAAATATTCGCCATAACAATCTTGAAACTCACCGTGTATTAATAAAATGTCACCATAAATTACAAAAAAAGTTACCATGAATTAAGTAAAATGTTCCTTATCGTAAGAAAATTGAACAACCTATAGTACAAAAATGTTCAATTTGCATTGCAAATATGTTCAACGGATATTACCAAAGTTTATTATATTAAGAAAATGTTCACCATTTGTAAAGAAAGGTTCATCGTGCATTGAAAAATGTTCAATATAAGCAGAAAAAGTGTTCAACGTATATTAAAAAAATGTTCACCGCACATTCTAAAAGCATAAGAGAAATGAAACGAATAGGGGCAACGAACGAGCCCAACACAAGCGGCAGTTAGGTGCGAATCGAAAAAAATGCAGGCCTCGGTGGGCCGGCCCAACGATTCAGACATGGTATAAGAAAGGGAACACCTGTGTTCAAACGCCCGTCCACTGCAGTTCGCAGGTTCGATTCCCGCCTCTCCTGATTTTTTGTTTCTTTTATTTATTTGTTCAAATGGCCGAAAATTTCAGACCAGTCCAGATTCGGTGGTGGAAAATTGCGAACAAAAAAGAATGCCTCTCATGGAGCCTTTTTCCCGCAAAAAAATGGGCATTTTTGTGATTACATACAACATGAGGGGGTTTTCTGCAAAAAACATGCCACGTCGGCACCTAAGGGGTAGTGATACACCGTCAATACGTATAAAATGCACTTTTAGTCTTTTTTGCAACGGCTCGCCCCAATCTTGGTACCAGTCTGCTTCCAATGCCCCAATTGTGGTAATTCTGTGCAATTAACTCGAGTTTCGTCCGACAAGATGGCTTATGATTTTTTTACCCATCGAAAGAGTCCATATACCAGAAGATGGTCACTTGAGGGCCACCAGGGGGCCCACGAGGAAGGGGGCGCACCCAGGGGGTAGGGCGCACCCCACCCTTGTGGGCAGGGTGTGGCCCCCCTGGTGAAGTTCTTGCGCTCAATATTTTTTATATATTTGGGAAACATCATCCATGAAGTTTCAGGACTTTTGGAGCTGTGCAGAATAGGTCTCTAATATTTGCTCCTTTTCCAGCCAGAATCCCAGCTGCTGGCATTCTCCCTCTTTATGTAAACCTTGTAAAATAAGAGAGAATAGGCATAAGTATTGTGACATTATGTGTAATAACGGCCCATAATGCAATAAATATTGATATAAAAGCATGATGCAAAAAGGACGTATCACTACCACAGGTCTAGGTTTATTTGTATCACAGGGTTTAGCAATTCTAGCAGTTTCATTACAGAAATAAATAACATGCCCATCTATATTACCAGACAAGAGATCTTTAACAATAGCAATATTAGGTTCAACTTTAACTTGCTCAGGAGGTGTATATGTTTTAATATTGCTTTTACGAACCACAGTTGAAGCTTTAGCATGATCCTTTATCCTAACAGGGAAAGGTGGTTTCTCAACATAAGAAGTAGGAATAATAGGATCATTATAAGTAATAGTCTTTTCTTCAACTTTAATAGGTGCAGCTACTTTTACTTCTATGGGAGGATGATATTTAAACCACTTCTCCTTGGGGAGATCAACATAAGCAGCAAATGATTCACAGAAAGAAGCTACTATCTCTGGTTCAAGTCCATATTTAGTGCTAAATTTACGAAAAATATCGGTATCCATAAAAGATTTAACACAATCAAAACTAGGTGTCATACCTGACTCCTTACCATTGTCGAGGTCCCAATCTTCAGAGTTGTGTTTAATTCTTTCCAATAAATCCCATTTGAATTCAATAGTCTTCATCATAAAAGAGCCAGCACAAGAAGTATCAAGCATGGTGCGATTGTTACCAGAAAGCCGAGCATAAAATTTTGAATAATCATTTCTCTTGAGAGCTCATGATTGGGGCATGAATATAACATTGATTTAAGCCTCCCCCAAGCTTGAGCGATGCTTTCTCCTTCGCGAGGCCAAAAATTACATATATAATTGCGATCACGATGAACAAGATGCATATGATAAAACTTTTGATGAAATTCCAATTTCAATCGTTTGTAGTTCCAAGACTCCATATCATCACATAGCCTATACCATGTCGATGCATCTCGCCTCAAAGATAAAGGGAAGACCTTCTTCTTAACAACATCTCCGGGTACACCTGCAAGCTTAAATAATCCACAAACTTCATCCACATATATTAGATGCTCATCAGGAAATTTTGTTCCATCTCCTAGAAAAGGATTAGCTAGCAGTTTTTCTACCATACCCGAAGGAATTTCAAAGCAAGCATTTTCATTTTCAGTAGGTTCAGTAGGTTGAGGAGAAACTCTTTGTTCTACTGGTCGGGGTGAAGATACCCCGAACAAGCCCCTCAGAGGATTACTGTCCATAGTAACAAGTGACAGTAAATTTAAGCACACTATATAAATTTTTCCTTACCAAATTCCACCTACCAAACGCGCTTCACTCCCCGGCAACGGCGCCAGAAAAGAGTCTTGATGACCCACAAGTATAGGGGATCTATCATAGTCCTTTCGATAAGTAAGAGTGTCGAACCCAACGAGGAGCAGAAGGAAATGATAAGCGGTTTCCAGCAAGGTATTCTCTGCAAGTACTGAAATAAGTGGTAACAGATAGTTTTGTGATAAGATAATTTGTAATGAGCAACAAGTGACAAAAGTAAATAAGGTGCAGCAAGGTGGCCCAATCCTTTTTGTAGCAAAGGACAAGCCTGGACAAACTCTTATATGATGTAAAGCGCTCCCGAGGACACATGGGAATATCGTCAAGCTAGTTTTCATCACGTTCATATGATTCGCGTTGGTACTTTGATAATTTGGTATGTGGGTGGACCGGTGCTTGGGTGTTTGTGACGCCCCGAGACCGATGTGCCAGGTGTCTTACAGTTATTCGCTGTTGTTTCCTTGTCATTTGCTTGCGTGTCGCATCTTACCGTGTCATCATCTGCATTGCATCATCATGTTTTCGAAACTCGCATCCGTCCGGGTTTCCCAGTTCCTTCTGTTGCCCGTTCTGACTCCAGTCACACTTGCACGCGCCCGCGGCATGTCCGAAATAGTATTTTATAAGTGGCCGGAAAATATTCTCGGAACGGGTTGAGAGTTGACATGTGGTCTTATTATAGTGTAGATAGACCGCCTGTCAAATTTCATCGCATTCGGAGTTCGTTTTACGCCCCAACGGATAACTATAGTGGCAGTATAGCCGGTCTAACGTCGGACGTTTTCGGTCTCCGGAAAGCGTGTCGGGCTGCAACTCTCCCTCTCTTATCTTCTCTTAGCTCGAGACCGTCTACATAGCCCACGACCTACCGCCAGGTCCAACCTAACCTCTCTCGTCAGCCCGCGGCCCTCCTCGTGCGCGCGCCCGAAAGCTATCTCGTACCCGACCCGAACAGTCATCTCCGTTAGATCCGGATCATCCCCAAACATCTACAAAATGTCACCGTTTTCGTATTTGGACTTCCTAGTCTATTTATCTCGACCGCTTGATTTTAATTGGAGGGACGGATTAGCCCCTAAACTCTCCCTCTCTCCTTATATATATACCCCTAGTCTAAAACTAGACCAACCCTAGATCCTAGGCAGTTTGTCCCTTCCATCCATCTCATCCGCCGCCACTCTCCTTGTTTTCAACGCCGGCCAATCCCCACTGTTTTAGATCGATCCATCCATCCAACTGCATCTCCCATCGCAGCCAGCCCCCACGTTCGATCTCTCCCGCAGCCAGCCGACACTCGATCCAGGATGGATCAAGGCCACGGGCTCGCGCCTGCTTCCTCCTTGTTGCCTCGCTCGAACCCAACAGGAGAGGAGCTCCTCCGCCGTCGAGCACCACCAGGCACCTGCTCCCCGCTACTCCCCATGCCCTCGTTCCCGAGCTCCATCGAGAGGAGAGGAGCCCCCGCAAGCCACTGCGCTGCCCTCATGCCCGTGCCCGAACTCCTCCCGATCCAGATGAGCGTCGCCCCTTTCTTCTCCTTCCTGTGCTCCTCCCGTTTCTCCCTCTCTCATCTCTCTATGTTCTCCTTTCTCTATCGACAAGAGTACGCCGTGCCATGGCGTCGCCGAGCTTTGCCCGCACAAGCGCCTCAAGCCTCCACCGCTGCGGATCCGCCTCCCCAGCCATCCCGCGCACTGGACCTCGCCGGAGACGCGCTAGGACGCCGCCGTCGTCCTGCTCCAAGGCGAAGCACGGCCCGCTCGATCCTCTGTTTTCGTCGACCTGCTTCGTCCCCTTCCTCTGTGATTCGGGCGAGCGTGAACCAGGCCGCTGCCGCACATGCCCGCATGGGCCACAACCATGCCCGAGGCCCAGCGCGCCCCTCATGCAGCCTCCCCACCAACTAGGCCTCGGCCCATGGTGAGGCACCAGCGCCCCTTGTTTTTTTCCTCTTTCTCTCTGTTGGCCCAGCATGAGCAGTTCCCCAGGCCCAGTTTGCCTCAGATCTGGCCCGTGTTGTCTTTTTCCTGAGAGGACGATTTTTCTAATTTCCAGAGTTGGCAGTTTTACAGAATAACCCCCTAAGTTTCATGCATTTAATAATTCATCAACCGTGCATCGGATTTGAACAAACTTAACATGAAAGTTGCTCAGAGTTTTGTCTAGTTTTATAATATGTCATTTTCATCCATGTTTAAAATGCTTAAAATGTTGTTTGTTGAAATTTGCTTAAATAACTTGCTAAAATGATTTATTTCATAACTAAATAACCGTAACTCCGAATTTAATAAACTTTATATGCATATGGGGTAGAAGTTTACCTAGTTTAACATGGTGGCTTCACCTTGCATGCTTAACAACTCTAAAATTATGTTTAGGGCAGAACAGTACCAAACCTAACATATGCATATGGGGATTTACCGGAATTGTTGTTCGTTGTTCCGGCCTCATTTAAACTTGACTAGATAGGTAGTTTTATTTTGCTTCACCCTCTTGCCATGTTAATCAACATTTAATATTGTTGGGTACATAAACAAGATTGAACTAAATGAGCTCCACTTAGTTTGTAGGATTGTTTGTGCACGTTGCCATGCCATGCATATTTAAACCGGACATGCATCATAATTGTTTATGCATCATGCCATGATCGTGTGATAGTTGTTTACTATGTTGTGTGTTTCTTTCCAGTGTTGATTCTTCGGGTTGGTTCCGATAACGTCGCGTTTGTGAGGACCCGTTCGTCTACGTCCCTTTGTCTTCTTCATGGACTCGTTCTTCTTCCTTGCGGGATTTTAGGCAAGATGACCATACCCTCGAAATCACTTCTATCTTTGCTTGCTAGTTGCTCGCTCTGTTGCTATGCCTATGCTGCGATACCTACCACTTGCTTATCATGCCTCCCATATTATTGAACCAAGCCCTAACCCACCTTGTCCTAGCAAACCGTTGTTTGGCTATGTTACCGCTTTGCTCAGCCCCTCTTATAGCGTTGTTAGTTGCAGGTAAAGATTGAAGTTTGTTCCTTGTTGGAACATGGAGATGTTGTTCTGTTGAACATGTTTACTTGTTGGGATATCACAATATATCTTATTTAATTAATGCATCTATATACTTGGTAAAGGGTGGAAGGCTCGGCCTTATGCCTGGTGTTTTGTTCCACTCTTGCCGCCCTAGTTTCCGTCATATCGGTGTTATGTTCCCGGATTTTGCGTTCCTTACGCGGTTGGGCTATTATGGGAACCCCTTGACAGTTCGCCTTGTAAAGCTCCCAGCAATGCCCAACATTGGTTTACCATTCGCCACCTAGCCTTTTCTTTCCTTGGGTTCTGCAGACTCAAGGGTCATCATATTTTAACCCCCCCCTAGGCCAGTGCTCCTCTGAGTGTTGGTCCAACCTGTCAGCTGGGTGGCCACCAGGGGCAACTCTGGGATGGCCTACCCGTACCTAAGACAATATGGGTGTGCCCTGAGAAAGAGAAATGTGCAGCTCCTATCGGGATTTTTCGGCACATTCGGGCGGTGTTGCTGGTTTAGTTTTACCTTGTCGAAATGTCTTGTAACCAGGATTCCGAGTCTGATCCGGTCTTCCCGCTAGAAGGAATATCCTTCGTTGGCCGTGAGAGCTTGTTATGGGCTAAGTTGGGACACCCCTGCAGGGATTTGAACTTTCGAAAGCCGTGCCCGCGGTTATGGGCAGATGGGAATTTGTTAATGTCCGATTGTAGAAAACCTGAAGTTGACCTTAATTAAAATACATCAACCGCGTGTGTTACCGTGATGGTCTCTTTCCAGCGGAGTCCGGGAAGTGAACATGGTGTTGGAGTAATGTTTGACGTAGGTTGTTCTAGGATCACTTCTTGATCATAGTTTCATGATCGTACTTTGCCTTCTCTTCTCGCTCTCAATTTGCGTATGTTAGCCACCATATATGCTAGTCGCTTGCTGCAGCTCCACCTCATACCTTTACCTTACCCATAAGCTTAAATAGTCTTGATCGCGAGGGTGCGAGATTGCTGAGTCCCCGTGGCTCACAGATACTTCCAAAACCAGCTTTGCAGGTGCCGAGGATACCGTGCAGATGACGCAACCGAGCTCAAGGAGGAGCTCGATGAAGATCTTGTCCTTTGTGTTGTTTCGTTCTAGTTGATCAGTAGTGGAGCCCAGTCGGGTCGATCGGGGACCTTGTCGCATTTGGGGTTCTTCTTTTATTTTGGTTCCGTAGTCGGACCTTGATTGTATTTGGATGATGTAATGCTTTATCCATGTATTGTGTGAAGTGGCGATTGTAAGCCAACTATGTATCTTTTTCCCTTATGTATTACATGGGTTGTGTGAAGATTACCTCACTTGCGACATTGCTTTCAATGCGGTTATGCCTCTAAGTCATGCTTCGACACGTGGGAGATATAGCCGCATCGAGGGCGTTACAAGTTGGTAATCAGAGCCTTCCCCGACCTTAGGAGCCCCATTGCTTGATCGAATTAGCAGCCATTGTTGAGTCTAGAAAAATGTTTTGAGTCATTTAGGAATTATATATCGGAGAGTTTAGGAATTCTTTTTACTCCCCAGTCCCTTCATCGCTCTGGTAAGGCATCCTGATGTAGAGTTTTGACTCTTCTCTTCTCAATTTTCACTAAAAAAAATTTTAGGATCACACGGGTATCTTGGAATCATTCCGATGGTTTTGTGATGAGAACATTGTTATTGGTGCTTCCTATCATTTAGGGGTTGTGGCAGTGTCCCAGGGAGTTGAGCTCCGAGGTGTTGTCGTCACAATTTTATCGTTGCAGTTCTGGAATACCTGAGTTTAATTTCGCCGACATCGAAAATCTCTTTTATGCAGTTGTTGGTGAGATAACCTCGACGCCACCCAATACTGGGGTGGGAGTTCGGGAGTATTGCCATAACTCGTATAATGGATGCTTTTCGAAGGTTGAGGTAGATGATTTCCGAAGGTTTCTTGGTTATGTGTTGAAGGATGGATACAGCTGGATGTAGGTTTTGCTAGTTTTGGGTGAGATATTATGCTTCCCCTGTATCCCCAACACCTGATTGCATAACCAGAAAGTTTCAGGAGTTTATAAGTGGGAATTCAAGTAGCTCGTAGGATATCTTTCCAACAGATGTATGATACGAAATTGGGGTTCGACGTCTAGTGGTCCGCCTATTCACGGTTGGTTTTACAGTGGTTTCGTTGTGTCTTAAAGAGTCCTTGGCTATGCCGACTCGGGGACGCTTCGTATGTCATGTGCACTGCCTTGTACATGATGGTGCTGTACGATCGAGCCCGTGTAGGCCCCACCACGAAAACTTCGGACGAAATCTCTATCATATGTTTGTTCCGGCTTATTCTGCAAGCCAATCCTTGTTTTGTTTTTAGTTGTGGTATTCGAGTTGCTTCGAAGTCAAATGTTGATATCATCCCGTGTCTAAGTGGTGTTCTCATATTCCTATGTGAATACTAATCCTTCTTGGTAATCGAGATTGTCATGTCAACCCTTTGCAACCGGCGTGTTTTCTCTTCTAGTGGATCTGATCATTTCAACATCAGTAAGATCAATTATCATTTCTTCTCAACGGTGTTCGTTTCATGCATCCCAAGGTGTCTTTGTTTTCCCACCCACCCACCCTTTTTCTTCAAGGATTCAGATTTCTTATTCAAGTATCCTTTTATTAATGGGAAGCTTCTCCATTCCTTTTCTGTCGATATCCTTATCCGGTGATTCTTAAGAAGATGCTAACGAAGCTTCAAGTTTGTCTCTCGTCACTCATTTTCTTCTCCGGTGGATTTAATTCAAGCTTTGGTATTGAGCATACTCCTTTTCTTTTTGCCCAATACCTTCTCATGCCGGTGCACCTCATAATCTTTCACCGCTTGCTATTCTATTGTTCCGGAGTGCTGAAGATACCTCAGAAGATGTTGGATTTTATTCTCATTCTGTCAAGATCTTTCAGGAATGCTATCTTATTCAAGCCATTCAATTCAACCGGTGCTTTCTCTCTTGTAAATTGTTCAACGGTGTTTTCTTTTGAGTGGGCCCTAACCCACAGGTCTTTTCCCAGGATCTTACCTGACTCTTCTTATTTTTCCAGCGTTACTCTCAAATTCTTTTCGAAGTTTGACATAAGAATGAATTATCATCAGTCTTATGTTTTTCTCCAAGATCTTCCAAATTCTTTTCATCGTTGGCTCAACTTTTCCATTCTTCATTCCGGAGTGCCTCAATAATTATTGGTGGTGTTTCTCGTCGTCATTCTCAGATTTTGAAGACCGAAGAAGAGTTTCTCTTAAACCTTGCTCCATCCTCTTCAAGATTCGTGATTCTAGTTTGAGGCCATCCTCTCATAATTGGTTTTGATTGTGGAAATTCTTTTCATCCTTCCGGACCAATTCAAGAGTCTTTTCTGTTTGATTCTCCAAAGCCCATCATTTCAGAAGATTTATTCATTCTCAGCTTTCAGCTATCATTCTCCTAATCTTACCGGTGCATCATTCAAATATCCTCTAATCAATTCGTGATCTCTTCATTCTCATGTATCTAGATTGTCTCAAGTATCTTCGTTCATTTCATAATTCTTCCCGGTGATTCGTTATCTTTTATTCATTCTTTTTCAATCCTTACGGTTGTTTGTTCAAGATTCCTCTTCTTACGTTATCATACTTCCGTTCTTTCAAATCCTACCGGTGGATCATCGAAGGCCTCTTCGAGTTTGCGCAATATCTATCTTAATCCTTTCTACGAGAATAAGTACTATGCCAAATCCACTGTTTGTCATCAATTTAACTGATGAAGGATAAGCATAATGTAATTCTTATTCTTGTTTCATCGAGTAAATTCAATTCCTTATTCTGGAGGTTCATCAAATTCGCGGTTTCACTTGATTCATCTTTCTTTTCTCGGAGTTCCAAGTTCTCTCAATTATTTCACCACGGAGATTCATCTAAATCGTTACAAGGATTCAACTTGTGTTTTCGACTTCTCTTTCCTTTTGTTTGACCATTCTTTTGTTTACCGGAGTTCTTCATGGAGGCTCTACATGACGGTTCATAAAGGATTTAATTCCTTCTCGAAGTGTTCATTGAGATTCTTTTCAGAGGAGTTCAAGCATTCTTCATCTTGTAATCCGGAGTGCAGTTCTTCCTATCTAATCTTTTGAGGTGGTGTTATGTCATTCTTGTCAATTTGAGTTCGTGTTTCATGATTCACATCTTGTCAAGAATGAGATATTTTAAATCCATCAATCTCTTCATTGGAATTATCTTGGGTTATATTTCACCTAAAGCCTTCCCTAAGGTTTGTTGCTATCTATGGCGCTTATAAAGGACCCAAGTTCTTCTTTATCCTCCTGGTGAAATACTTTCTCGTCTCCTTGTTGATATCAATCCAATTCTTTTCCCGTGAGTGGCAGGTTGTCACCTCATAATTTGAGATGTATTCCATAAGACCATATCAAGATTATTCTTTTCGTTGTTGGTTTTCCAACAACTCCGTTCTAGCTTTTGTTGTAAGCATGCTCCCTCAAGACCTTGTTTCCCTTCGTTCACTTCATTCCATTCTTACTTTTATTCCGGAGGCATTGTGATGCTCATCTTTTCAACCCATCATCTCGAATGTGTCAGGACCATGCTCTTGTCGTGCTTATCCATTTAACCGGAGTGTCGTGCCCTCTTTTCAAGTTCTATCACTTAATCAACTTCTTATTCAATTCCTTTCTTTTCAAACGGAGTGCTTCAACTCTGTTCATCTCCGTTGTATCCTTTCTTTCAATGTGTTCAACCTCGCAAGGTTCTTTGGTTTCACTCATTTGTCAGAGAAGCAACTTAGTTTTACCTTTTCTCTTCCTCTTCCTTTTCCCAATAGTGCCATCCCTAGGATCTCGGGTCGAGATCCTCTCGTAGTGGTGGAGTGTTGTGACGCCCCGAGACCGATGTGCCAGGTGTCTTCCAGTTATTCGCTGTTGTTGCCTTGTCATTTGCTTGCGTGTCGCATCTTACCATGTCATCATCTGCACTGCATCATCATGTTTTCGAAACTCGCATCTGTCCGGGTTTCCCAGTTCCTTCCGTTGCCCGTTCTAACTCCAGTCACACTTGCACGCGCCCGCGGCATGTCCGAAATAGTATTTTATAAGTGGCCGGAAAATGTTCTCGGAATGGGTTGAGAGTTGACGTGTGGTCTTATTATAGTGTAGATAGACCGCCTGTCAAATTTCATCGCATTCGGAGTTCGTTTGACGCCCCAACGGATAACTATAGCGGCAGTATAGCCGGTCTAACGTCGGACGTTTTCGGTCTCCGAAAACCGTGTCGGGCTGCAACTCTCCCTCTCTTCTCTTCTCTTAGCTCGAGACCGTCTACACAGCCCACGACCTACCGCCAGGTCCAACCTAACCTCTCTCGTCAGCCCGCGGCCCTCCTCGCGCGCGCGACTGAAAGCTGTCACGTGCCCGACCCGGACAGTCGTCACCGTTAGATCCGGATCATCCCCAAACATCTACAAAATGTCACCGTTTTCGTATTTGTACTTCCTAGTCTATTTATCTCGGCCACTCAATTTTAATTGGAGGGACGGATTAGCCCCTAAACTCTCCCTCTCTCCTTATATATACACCCCCTAGTCTAAAACTAGACCAACCCTAGATCCTAGGCAGTTTGTCCCTTCCATCCATCTCATCCGCCGCCACTCTCCTTGTTTTCAACGCCGGCCAATCCCCACTGTTTTAGATCGATCCATCCATCCAACTGCATCTCCCATCGCAGCCAGCCCCCACATTCGATCTCTCCCGCAGCCAGCCGGCACTCGATCCAGGATGGATCAAGGCCACGGCCTCGCGCCTACTTCCTCCTCGTTGCCTCGCTCGAACCCAACAGGAGAGGAGCTCCTCCGCCGTCGAGCACTACCAGGCGCATGCACCCCGCTACTCCCCGTGCCCTCGTTGCCGAGCTCCATCGAGAGGAGAGGAGCCCCCGCAAGCCACTGCGCTGCCCCCGTGCCCGTGCCCGAACTCCTCCCGATCCAGATGAGCGTCGCCCCTTTCTTCTCCTTCCTGTGCTCCTCCCGTTTCTCCCTCTCTCATCTCTCTCTGTTCTCCTTTCTCTGTCGACAGGAGTATGCCGTGCCATAGAGTCGCTGAGCTTTGCCCGCACCAGCGCCTCAAGCCTCCACCGCTGCGGATCCGCCTCCCCAGCCATCCCGCGCACTGGACCTCACCGGAGACGCGCTAGGACGCCGCCGTCGTCCTGCTCCAAGGCGAAGCGCGGCCCGCTCAATCCTCTGTTTTTGTCGACCTGCTTCGTCCCCTTCCTCTGTGATTCGGGCGAGCGTGAACCAGGCCGCTGCCGCACATGCCCGCGTGGGCCACAAGCATGCCCGAGGCCTAGCGCGCCCCTCGTGCAGCCTCCCCACCAACTGGGCCTCGGCCCATGGTGAGGCACCAGCGCCCCTTTTTTTTCCTCTTTCTCTCTGTTGTCCCAGCATGAGCAGTTCCCCAGGCCCAGTTTGCCCCAGATCTGGCCCGTGTTGTTTTTTTCCTGAGAGGACGATTTTTCTAATTTCCAGAGTTGGCAGTTTTACAGAATAACCCCCTAAGTTTCATGCATTTAATAATTCATCAACCGTGCATCGGATTTAAACAAACTTAACATGAAAGTTGCTTAGAATTTTGTCTAGTTTTATAATATGTCATTTTCATCCATGTTTAAAATGCTTAAAATGTTGTTTGTTTAAATTTGCTTAAATAACTTGCTAAAATGATTTATTTCATAACTAAATAACCGTAACTCCGAATTTAATAAACTTTATATGTATATGGGGTTGAATTTTGCCTAGTTTAACATGGTGGCTTCACCTCTAAAATTATGTCTAGGGTAGAACAGTACCAAACCTAATATATGCATATGGGGATTTACCGGAATTGTTGTTCGTTGCTTCCGGCCTCATTTAAACTTGACTAGATAGGTGGTTTTATTTTGCTTCACCCTCTTGCCATGTTAATCAACATTTAATATTGTTGGGTACATAAACAAGATCGAACTAAATACGTTATGTGGTATTTTGGCAATATGCACCCCGATGCATATTGAGCTCCACTTAGTTTGTAGGATTGTTTGTGCATGTTGCCATGCCATGCATATTTAAACCGGACATGCATCATAATTGTTTGTGCATCATGCCATGATCGTGTGATAGTTGTTTACTTTGTTGTGTGTTTCTTTCCGGTGTTGATTCTTCGGGTTTGTTCCGATAACGTCGCGTTTGTGAGGACCCGTTCGTCTACGTCCGTTTGTCTTCTTCATGGACTCGTTCTTCTTCCTTGCGGGATTTCAGGCAAGATGACCATACCCTCAAAATCACTTCTTTCTTTCCTTGTTAGTTGCTCGCTCTGTTGCTATGCCTATGCTGCGATACCTACCACTTGCTTATCATGCATCCCATATTATTGAACCAAGCCCTAACCCACCTTGTCCTAGCAAACCGTTGTTTGGCTATGTTACCGCTTTGCTCAGCCCCTCTTATAGCGTTGTTAGTTGCAGGTGAAGTTTGAAGTTTGTTCCTTGTTGGAACATGGAGATGTTGTTCCTTGTTGGAACATGTTTACTTGTTGGGATATCACAATATATCTTATTTAATTAATGCATCTATATACTTGGTAAAGGGTGGAAGGCTTGGCCTTATGCCTGGTGTTTTGTTCCACTCTTGCCGCCCTAGTTTCCGTCATATCGGTGTTATGTTCCCGGATTTTGCATTCCTTACGTGGTTGGGCTATTATGGGAACCCCTTGACAGTTCGCCTTGAGTAAAACTCCTCCAGCAATGCCCAACATTGGTTTTACCATTTGCCACCTAGCCTTTTCTTTCCCTTGGGTTCTGCAGACTCAAGGGTCATCATTATTTTAACCCCCCCCCCCGGGCCAGTGCTCCTCTGAGTGTTGGTCCAACCTGTCAGCTGCCGGTGGCCACCAGGGGCAACTCTGGGCTGGCCTACCCGTACCTAGGACAATCTGAGTGTGCCCTGAGAAAGAGATATGTGCAGCTCCTATCGGGATTTGTCGGCACATTCGGGCGGTGTTGCTGGTTTGTTTTACTTGTCGAAATGTCTTGTAACCGGGATTCCGAGTCTGATCGGGTCTTCCCGCTAGAAGGAATATCCTTCGTTGACCGTGAGAGCTTGTGATGGGCTAAGTTGGGACCCCTGCAGGGATTTGAACTTTCGAAAGCCGTGCCCGCGGTTATGGGCAGATGGGAATTTGTTAATGTCCGGTTGTAGAAAACCTGAAGTTGTCTTAATTAAAATACATCAACCGCGTGTGTAACCGTGATGGTCTCTTTCGGCGGAGTCCGGGAAGTGAACACGGTGTTGGAGTTATGCTTGACGTAGGTTGTTCTAGGATCACTTCTTGATCATAGTTTTATCGTGCTTTGCCTTCTCTTCTCGCTCTCATTTTGCGTATGTTAGCCACCATATATGCTAGTCGCTTGCTGCAGGCTCCACCTCATACCTTTACCTTACCCATAAGCTTAAATAGTCTTGATCGCGAGGGTGCGAGATTGCTGAGTCCCCGTGGCTCACAGATACTTCCAAAACCAGGTTTGCAGGTGCCGAGGATACCGTGCAGATGACGCAACCGAGCTCAAGGAGGAGCTCGATGAAGATCTTGTCCTTTGTGTTGTTTCGTTCTAGTTGATCAGTAGTGGAGCCCAGTCGGGTCGATCGGGGACCTTGTCGCATTTGGGGTTCTTCTTTTATTTTGGTTCCGTAGTCGGACCTTGATTGTATTTGGATGATGTAATGCTTTATCCATGTATTGTGTGAAGTGGCGATTGTAAGCCAACTATGTATCTTTTTCCCTTATGTATTACATGGGTTGTGTGAAGATTACCTCACTTGCGACATTGCTTTCAATGCGGTTATGCCTCTAAGTCGTGCTTCGACACGTGGGAGATATAGCCGCATCGAGGGCGTTACAGTGTTGCCCTTACTTGGACAAGCATCCCACTTATGATTAACCTCTATTGCAAGCATCCGCAAATACAACAAAAGTATTAAGGTAAACGTAACCATAGCATGAAACATATGGATCCAAATTAGCCCCTTACGAAGCAACGCATAAACTAGGGTTTAAGCTTCTGTCACTCTAGCAACCCATCATTTACTTATTACTTCCCAATGCCTTCCTCTAGGCCCAAATAATGGTGAAGTGTCATGTAGTCGACATTCACATAACACCACTAGTGGAGAGACAACATACATCTCATCAAAATATCGAACGAATACCAAATTCACATGACTACTAATAGCAAGACTTCTCCCATGTCCCCAGGAACAAAAGTAACTAACAAAGCATAAACATGTTCATAGTCAGAGGGGTATTAATGTGCATATAGGATCTGAACATATGATCTTCCACTAATTAAACCAACTAGCATCAACTACAAGGAGTAATTAACACTACTAGCAACCTAGTAGCACCAATCCCGGACATGGAGACAAGAATTGAAAACAAGAGATAAACTAGGGTTTTGAGATGAGATGGTGCTGATGAAGATGTTGATGGAGATTGCCCTCTCCCGATGAGAGGAGCATTGGTGATGACGATGGCGATGAATTCCCCCTCCGGGAGGGAAGTTTCACCGGCAAAACAGCCCCGCCAGAACCCTAGATTGGTTCCGCCTCGTGGCGGCGGAGTTTCGTCTGAGAAGATGGCTTATGACTATTTTCCCATCGAAAGAGTCCATATAGCAGAAGATGATCACCGGAGGGCCACCAGGGGGCCCACGAGGTAGGGGGCGTGCCCCACACCCTCGTGGGCAGGGTGTGGCCCCCCTGGTGAAGTTCTTGCGCTCAGTGTTTTTTATTTATTTGGGAAACATCATCCGTGAAGTTTCAGGACATTTGGAGCTATGCAGAATAGGTCTCTAACATTTGCTCCTTTTCCAGCCAGAATCCCAGCTGCCGGCATTCTCCCTCTTTATGTAAACCTTGTAAAATAAGAGAGAATAGGCATAAGTATTGTGACATAATGTGTAATAACAGCCCATAATGCAATAAATATTGATATAAAAGCATGATGCAAAATGGACGTATCATTGAGCAATAGGTTCACTTGAAGCATGCAAGGTCCTATCATTTTTCTTTTTCTTCCTTTTAGAAGGACTAGGTGCATCTATATTATTTCTCTGAGAATCTTGGTCGTTTCTCTTAGGATGGCCTTCAGGATACAAAGGTTCCTGAGTCATTTTACCACCTCTAGTCATAACTTTAACAGCATTATCATTATTCTTACTATTCAATTCGTTGAGCAAATCATTTTGAGCTTTAAGTACTTGTTCTACTTGAGTGGTAACCATAGAAGCATGTTTACTAATAAGTTTAAGTTCACCTTTGACATTAGCCATATAATCACCCAAGTGTTCAAGCATATTTGAATTGTATTTCCATAGTCTACCAAAATAAGCATTTAAATCTTCTTGCTTAACCATAAATTTATCAAACTCATCTAAGCATGGGCTAGCAAACTTAGTAAATGGGATTTCAGCTTTATCATATCTATAGAGGGAATTTACCTTTACTACCTGTGTCGGGTTATCAAGACCATGAGTTTCTTCAATAGGTAATGGATTTAAGATCATATGTTTCTTCAACAGGCAGTAAATTAAGACCATGTATTTCTTCAATAGGAGGTAAATTCTTAACATCTTCAGCTTTAATACCTTTTTCTTTCATAGATTTCTTTGCCTCTTGCATATCTTCAGGAATGAGAAATAGAATACCCCTCTTCTTCGGAGTTGGTTTGGGAATAGGCTCAGGAATTGGCTCCGGAGGTGTGCAATTATTTTCATTTGTCAACATAATATTCAATAGAATTTCAGCTTCATTCGGTGTTCTTTCCCTGAAAACAGAACTAGCACAACTATCCAGGTAATCTCTGGAGGCATCGGTTAGTCCATTATAAAAGATATCAAGTATTTCATTTTTCTTAAGAGGATGATCAGGCAAAGCATTAAGTAATTGGAGAAGCCTACCCCAAGCCTGTGAGAGACTCTCTTCTTCAATTTGCACAAAATTATATATATCCCTTAAAGCAGCTTGTTTCTTATGAGCAGGGAAATATTTAGCAGAGAAGTAATAAATCATATACTGGGGACTACGCACACAACCAGGATCAAGAGAATTAAACCATATCTTAGCATCACCCTTTAATGAGAACGGAAATATTTTAAGGATATAAAAGTAGCAAGTTCTCTCATCATTAGTGAACAGGGTAGCTATATCATTTAATTTAGTAAGGTATGCCACAACAGTTTCAGATTCATAGCCATGAAAAGGATCAGATTCAACCAAAGTAATTATATCAGGATAGGTGAAGTAGCAAAAGCAGGGTCAGGTTTCATTCTAGCATTTAGAGATTGCTGATTCCATTTAGCTAATAACCTCTTGAGTTCGTATCTATCTTTGCAACCTAAAATAGCTAAAGAAGCTTCTTTATCAAAAACATAACCCTTAGGAATAATAGGCAAATCTTCATCGTCACTTTCATCAGTATTATCAGATTCAATATTTTCAATCTCTCTAGCCCTAGCAAGTTGTTCGTCAAGAAATTCACTAAGTGGCACAGTAGTATCAAGCATAGAAGTAGTTTCATCATAAGTATCATGTATAGAAGAAGTGGCATCATCAATAACATGCGACATATCAGAACGAATAGCAGAAGCAGGTTTAGGTGTCGCGAGCTTACTCAAAACAGAAGGTGAATCCAGTGCAGAGCTAGATGGTAGTTCCTTACCTCCCCTCGTAGTTGAGGGATAAATCTTGGTTCTTGGATCTTTCAAGTTCTTCATAATGATAAGCAGATATAAATCCCAAGTGACTCAAAGAATAGAGCTATGCTCCCCGGCAACGGCGCCAGAAAATAGTCTTGATAACCCACAAGTATAGGGGATCGCAACAGTTTTCGAGGGTAGAGTATTCAACTCAAATTTATTGATTCAACACAAGGGGAGCCAAATAATATTCTCAAGTATTAGCAGCTGAGTTGTCAATTCAACCACACCTGGAAACTTAGTATCTGCAGCAAAGTGTTTAGTAGCAAAGTAATATGATAGTAGTGGTAACGGTAGCAAAAGTAATGTTTTTGGTATTTTGTAGTGATGATAGCAATAGCAACGGAAAAGTAAATAAGAGAGGAACAATATATGGAAAGCTCGTAGGCAATGGATCGGTGATGGAGAATTATGCCGGATGCGGTTCATCATGTAACAGTCATAACCTAGGGTGACACAGAACTAGCTCCAGTTCATCAATGTAATGTAGGCATGTATTCCGAATATAGTCATACGTGCTTATGGAAAAGAACTTGCATGACATCTTTTGTCCTACCC
>NC_053027.1:481493023-481526972 GCF_003073215.2 Triticum urartu
GCCCCATTTTTTTGGGGGGGGGGGGGGGGTCCCGGAACCCCTTCTGGTGACCCGATATGTACCTGATACCCTCCGAAACACTTCAGATGTCCGAATACTATCGTACTATATATCAATCTTTACCTCTCAACCATTTAGAGACTCCTCGTCATGTCCGTGATCTCATCCGGGACTCCGAACAACATTCCGTCACCAAATCACATAACTCATATAATACTAAATCGTCATCGAACGTTAAGCGTGCGGACCCTACGGGTTCGAGAACTATGTAGAAATGACTGAGACACCTCTCCGGTCAATAACCAATAGCGTTACTTGGATGCTCATATTGGCTCCTACATATTCTGCAAAGATCTTTATTGGTCGAACCGTTATGACAACATACATTATTCCCTTTCTCATTGATATGTTACTTGCCCGAGATTCGATCGTCCGTATCTTCATACCTAGTTCAATCTCGTTACCGGCAAGCCTCTTTACTCGTTCTGTAATACCTCATCCCGCAACTAACTCATTAGTCACTTTGCTTGCAAGGCTTCTTATGATGTGTATTACCGAGAGGGCCCAGAGATACCTCTCCGATACTCGGAGTGACAAATCCTAATCTCGATCTATGCCAACCCAACAAACACCTTCGGAGATACCTGTATAGCATATTTATAATCACCTAATTACGTTGTGACATTTGATAGCACACAACGTATTCCTCCGGTATCCGGGAGTTGCATAATCGCATAGTGGAAGGAATATGTATTTGACATGAAGAAAGCAATAGCAATAAAATTGAATGATCAATATGCTAAGCTAACAGACGGGTCTTGTCCATCACATCATTCTCCTAATGATGTGATCCCATTCATCAAATGACAACACATGTCTATGTTTAGGAAACTTAACCATCTTTGATTAACGAGCTAGTCTAGTAGAGGCTTACTAGGGACATGGTGTTTTGTCTATGTATTCACACATGTATCAAGTTTCCTGTTAATACAATTCTAGCATGAATGATAAAAATTTACCATGATATAAGGAAATATAAAATAACAACTTTATTATTGCATCTAGGGCATATTTCCTTCATATATAGGTGAAGAAATTAGGCCAGGAGGTGCACGAGGGGCCCATAAGGGTGGGCGGTGCGCCCTCCATCCTTGTGGCCGCCTCGTGGCTCCTTCAACTTGATCTCCAAGTCTTTGGTGTGTCTTATGGTCCAAGAAAAATCATCTCAAAGGTTTTATTCCGTTTGGACTCCGTTTGGTATTCCTTTTCTGCGAAACTCTAAAACAAGGGAAAACAGGAACTGGCACTAGGCTCTAGGTTAATTGGTTAGTCCCAAAAATAATATAAAATAGCATATTGATGCATATAAAACATCCAAAACAGATAATATAATAGCATGGAACAATAAAAAATTATAGATACATTGGAGGTGTATCAAGCATCCCCGAGCTTAATTCCTGCTCGTCCTCGATTAGGTAAATGATAAAAACAGAATTTTTGATGTGGAATGCTACCTCACATATTTATCCATGTAATTTATTTATTTTTGCATGAATGTTCAGATCTGTATGATTCAAAACAAAAGTTTAATATTGACATAAAAACAATACTCCCTCCATTCCTAAATATAGGGTGTATAGTTTTCGGCACGGAAATTAAAGAACGCACATGGAGGGAAAATTACACAAGTTTTGGGCGAGATTACACCAGACTAATTGGCATGAGAAAGTAGAGGAGCTTGCCTAATATAAGGAACTGTAATCAAATCCCTAAAAAAATATCCAAACGAGTGGTGCAATGCAACACACCTTATATTTTGGGGTTTTTCTCAAAAATCTATACACCTTATATCAAGGAACAGAGGGAATAATATTTGAAGCATACTAGCAAAGCAATTATGTCTTCTCAAAATAACATGGCCAAAGAAAGCTTATCCCTACATAATCATATAGTCTGGCAATGCTCCATCTTCATCACACAAAATATTTAAATCATGCACAACCCCGATGACAAGCCAAGCAATTGTTTCATACTTTTGATGTTCTCTAACTTTTTCAACTTTCACGCAATACATGAGCGTGAGCCATGGACATAGCACTATAGGTGGAATAGAGGGTGGTTGTGGAGAAGACAAAAAGAAGGAGATAGTTTCACATGAACTAGGCGTATCAATGGGCTATGAAGATACCCATTGTGACGCCCCAAGACCGGAGCTTCAGAAGCCTTCCAGGGTTTCCGAGATTCGTTGTGTGATTTGTTTCGTCTGTTGCATTCATCTTTGCATCATGTGCATTGCATCATGTCATCATGCAAACCTTTTTAAAACTCAACTAAATATACCGTATGGATCTTCGATCCATTTAAATTGAGGGAACACGAATGGTGATTTCTCTTTAAAACATACCCTCCCGATATTTAGGGAGATATTATAAAATATTCCATTAATTTGGAATTAACCATGACTCACTTGCATTTGAAACTCCTCTCGTCTCTAAATTATTTAAATCCTCCATCCTTCTCCCCTTGCTCCAAATCTAGTTGTGGAGCTTTGAAATTATGTCAAAGTAGTCACATGCCATTTCAGTTAACTTTAGGTTTAATTGAACCTCCAAATAAATCCCTTGGCTCTTTTCTTTTTCTGAAATATGGAAAAGAAACCCCTTTTCTTTCTTTTGGCCAGCCAAGCAGGCCTCCTGGCTTTTCCCTTCCATCCGAAGTGGCCCAAGGTCAAGCTGGGCCTCCAGGTGACCAAAGGCCAGCCCCGCCTCTCTCCCTCGTTAACCCTAGCGCCAGGGGAGAGCCCCCTGCTCGATCCCCATCTCCCTCCTGAGCATTGTCACGCAGGGAGACGGCAGCGCTAACCCCTCTCCCGATCCACTTCATTCCCTAGATCCCCTCGCTCGTCCTCCTCCAAACCCCGGCGCCGCTCCTCCTCTGCCATGGCCTTCCTCCTGCTTCTCCTCGGCGCCACCAACCCTCCTCGACCTCGCCGCCAGCAGCAGCTGCTGCACCCTCTCGCCGACGCCGCGCCCGGTCCTCCACCGCGCCCCGCCTTTGACCTCGGATTCCGCGCCCCATGGCCACGAGCGCCACCAGTAGCAGTTTCAGGCATCCCCGTCGCCGCCCTTCTACACCTCGTCTCCGGCCCTGCCCGTCGGAGTCACGCCTCCCGGTTCCCGCAGCTGCGTCGCGCCCGTCAACCAGCGGCGCTCCGGCCGTCTTCACCGGAGTACCACCAGGGAGCCGGGCCCCTGTGCGCCAGTGCCACGACTTCCTCCTATGCTCGCGAGCCTTGCTTCGCTGCTGCGCCTCCCTGGCCTCGCTGCCTCCGCAGGGCACCAGTAGCACGTCCACTTCGCTGTCCAGCGCCGCTGCGCCTTCGACCTATCACATCGTGAAGGAAACGAGCAGCAGCAAGCCCCATCGAGCTCCTACAAAAGCTGTCCGAGTCCTTGGCCAAAACCGCCCAAGTTGTCGCCTCTTTGCACCATGCAGTGTCACCCCTGGATCGGAACCACAAGCACCAAGTACACCACCCGCAAGACCCGGACTCCGAACGCCAAGTACCACTACAAACCCGAAGAATTCAGATGCATCAAGTCCCCGAGGAGACCCGTTTTTCGTCAAGTTCGACTACCCGTATCATCAAGAGCCACTACGGCCGGAGACCTCGGACCCGCCAAGTACCCCTTCGAGCTATCAATACCGCAAGCGCCAAGTAACACGACGACCCCCGAAGACTTCGAATTCGACAAGTCTGATGACGCTCTTGTACAACTACGTTGCCGAGTTTGGGACCGGCAAGACCGATGACGTGGAAACGCCAAGTACCCCTACGTGCGAAGACGCCAAAGACCATTTCGGGATTCATCAAGTACCGCTACCGATGACTTGAACCCCTACGAAAACGTGTTCCACTACCGTCGCCGAGATTGCGAGAACCTCTACCGACGACCTCAGAATGTGTACGACGACCGTTGTCGAAGACTCGTACCTCTACCGCTTCCCGAACATGTACCGCTACTTCCACAAGGGTCGTGAATGACTACATCCTCTACGAACCGATCCGCCTCGTAACGCATGCTTCGAAGGTATAACCACCGAGACGACGCCCGTGAACGAATGTTGTGTGTTGTATGAGATGCTCGCGTTTGCACCGTGCCCGACGTGTTTCTTGCATGTTCCCCGTTGCCATACCATCGTCTCGTGGGACACCCGTTTACCGGGATCACCCCACCGTCTTTTGACACGCTTCCATCACTTTTCCTTTTGCATCGGTATCTCCATGAGCTACCGGAACCAATATGTTGCCGTGGCATCATTTTTGGATTCGTCGCCGTGGCACCCTTTCTTTCCACCACGGTGACAAATGCTTCATAATGCTCTTATCAACATTTTCATTAAAATTGCATAATCTTGAACATGTCCTCCGCATCATGATAATAACATTTAAATGTTTAAAATTGTTGTTGCACCAATTTGCTAAATGCATATGGGGTTTTACCGGAATTGTTGTTGTTGTTGTTGTTTCCGGCCCCATTTAAATTGCTTAGATTGTGTAGTTTACTTTTGCTTCATCTCTTGCCATGTTTAACAACATTTAATATTGTTGGGTACCTAAACGGGAGAGAACTAAATAATTGATGTGGTGTTCCGTCAATATGCAACTCGTTGCATATTGAGCTCCACTTAACTTGTAGTTTTATTTGTGCCCTTTGCCATGCCATGCATTTTTAAATCGTACATGCATCATACTTGGTTGTGCATCATGCCTTGGTTATGTGATGGTTGTTTACTATGTTGTTTTCTTCTTTCCGGTGTTGCTTCTTCGGGTTGGTTCCGATAACGTCGTGTTTGTGAGGATTCGTTTGACTTCGTCCGTTTGTCTTCTTCATGGACTCGTTCTTCTTCCTTCCGGGATCTCAGGCAAGATGACCATACCCTCGAAATCACTTCTATCTTTGCTTGCTAGTTGCTCACTCTTTTGCTATGATGCGATACCTACCACTTGCTATATCATGCCTCCCATATTGCCATGTCAAGCCTCTAACCCACCTTGTCCTAGCAAACCGTTGTTTGGCTATGTTACCACTTTGCTCAGCCCCTCTTACAGCGTTGCTAGTTGCAGGTGAAGATGAAGATTATTCCATGTTGGAACATGGATATGTTGGGATATCACAATATCTCTATTTTTAATTAATGCATCTATATACTTGGTAAAGGGTGGAAGGCTCGGCCTTATGCCTGGTGTTTTGTTCCACTCTTGCCGCCCTAGTTTCTGTCATACTGGTGTTATGTTCCTTGATTTTGCGTTCATTACGCGGTTGGGTTATAATGGGAACCCCTTGACAGTTCGCCTTGAATAAAACTCCTCCAGCAAGGCCCAACCTTGGTTTTACCATTTGCACCAACAACCTATCACCTTCCCTTGGGTTCTGCAGACTCAAGGGTCATCTTTATTTTAACCCCCCGGGCCAGTGCTTCTCTAAGTGTTGGTCCGAATTGAATAGACTGTGGGGCCACCTCGGGGAAACTTGAGGGTTGGTTTTACTCGTAGGGTGTCTCATCCGGTGTGCCCTAAGAACGAGATATGTGCAGATCGTATTGGGATTTGTCGGCACATCCGGGCGGCTTTGCTGGTCTTGTTTTACCATTGTCGAAATGTCTTGTAACCGGGATTCCGAGTCTGATCGGGTCTTCCTGGGAGAAGGAATATCCTTCGTTGACCATGAGAGCTTGTGATGGGCTAAGTTGGGACACCCCTGCAGGGTTTTGAACTTTCGAAAGCCGTGCCCGCGGTTATGGGCAGATGGGAATTTATTAATGTCCGGTTGTAGAGAACTTGACACTTAACTTAATTAAAATGCATCAACCGCGTGTGTAGCCGTGATGGTCTCTTTCCGACGGAGTCCGGGAAGTGAACACGGTTCTTGTGTTATGTTTGACGTAAGTAGTTTCAGGATCACTTCTTGATCATTTCTAGTTCACGACCGTGCTTTGCTTCTCTTCTCGCTCTCTTTTGCGTAAGTTAGCCACCACATATGCTAGTGCTTGCTGCAGCTCCACCTCACATACCTTTTCCCTACCCATAAGCTTAAATAGTCTTGATCACGAGGGTGTGAGATTGCTGAGTCCCCGTGACTCACAGATTACTTCAAACAGTTGCAGGTGCCGATCATAACCGTGCAGGTGACGCAACCGAGCTCAAGGAGGAGCTCGATGAAGATCGTGTTCGCTGAGTTGTTTCGTTTTCCTTTCGATCAGTAGTGGAGCCAAGTTGGGGCAATCGGGGATCTAGCATTTGGGGTTGTCTTTCTTTATTTGGTTCCGTAGTCTTGTAAGCCAACTCTGTGCCTCTTTCTTATTCAGTACATGGGATGTGCTCTGATACCAACTTGTAACACCCACGATGCGGCTATATCTCCCACGTGTCGGAGCACGACTACATCCCATGTGCTGAATAAGAAAGAGGAACAGAGTTGGCATCGTGGGTGTTACAAGTCACCCCTTTACTTTGTTCGTTTTCAATTCTTATGGTGGTTCGTTCAAGAGTTCTCCTCCTTGGTTATCATATCAATTTATTCGTTGTTTCAATTCTACCAGTGGTTCGTTGAAGACCTTCCCAAGTTTGACGCTATATCTATCTTAATCCTTTCTACAAGAATAAGTAGCATGCCAAATCCAATGTGGGTCATCAATTTAATTGGTGAAGGATACGCATAACGTAATTCTTATTCTTGTTTCATCCAAGTGATTAATTCCTTATTCTGGAGGCTCATCAAATTCTCGGTTTCATTTGTTTCATCTTTTCTTTTCCCGGAGTTTCGAGATCTCTCAATTATATCACCATGGAGATTCACCTAAATCATCGCAAGGCTTCACCTTGTGTTTTCAACTCATCATTCCTTTCGTTTGATCATCCTTTTGTTTACCGGAGTTCTTCATGGAGGCTCTACATGATGGTTCGTCAAGGATTCTTTTCAGTCTTCAATTGTTCTTCAAGATCTCTTTCGAAGTTATGATCCGCCAAGCTATACTTCAAGCTTTCTTCATCTTGCATTCCGAAGCGCAATTCTTTCATATCTCATCTTTTGAGATGGTGTTATGTCATTGTTGATAATTTCCCTTCGTGTTTCATGATGCACAAGTTTTCAAGAGTGACATATCTTAAATCCATCATTTTCAGTTCATTCAGGACATCTTTTCAATACATCAATCTCTTCATTGGAGTATATTGGGCTATATTTCACCTAAAGCCTTCCATAAAGATTGTCGCTATTTATGGTGCTTATAAATGACCCAAGTTCTTCATTTATCCTCCCGGTGAAATAAGCTTCTCGTCTCCTTGCTCATATAAAATCCAAGTTGTTGTTTTCGTTAGTGGCAGAATTTCACCTCATAATTTTGAGATGTATTCCATAAGCCCACATCAAGCTTTTCCTTTCGTTGTTGATAATCCAACAACTCCGTTCTAGCATTTTTTGTAAGTGTGCTCTCTCAAGATCTTGTTTCCCTCCGTTCATTCCATTCAATTCTTACATTTGTTCCGGAGGCATTGTGATGTTGCTCTCTTCGACCCATCATCTTTTTTTGTCAGGATCATGTTCTTTCCTTTGCTTATCCATTCAACCGGAGTGTCGTCCCCTCTTTTGAAGTTCTTCCCATTCTGTCAAGTTTTCCCTCCCTTCTCAGTCGGAGTGCTGCCCAAATTATATCATCTTTATTCCTTCTCTATCTTGTTTTAACCGGAGTGTTGTCATAATTGATCTTTATCGTTCCTTGTACATTTCGTTGCTACTGGAGTGCTTGCATGTACTTCCTGTACATTGTAACACTTTTTCTTGTGTCTTTCAACCTACAAGGTTCTCGTATGTTCCTTGTTCCTCTTTTCTAACGGAGTGTTTTCAACTTTGTTGATCTTCATTGTATTCTTTATTCCTTTCTATTTGTTCAACCTCTCAAGGTTCTTTGGTTTCACTCGTTTGTCAAAGAAGCAACTTAGTTTTACCTCTCCTCTTCCTCTTTCGTTTTCCCTCCGGAGCCATCCTAGATCTCGGGACGAGATCCTCTCGTAGTGGTGGAGTGTTGTGATGCCCCAAGACCGGAGATTCATATGCCTTCCAGGGTTTCTGAGATTCGTTGTGTGATTTGTTTCGTCTGTTGCATTCATCTTTGCATCATGTGCATTGCATCGTGTCATCATGCAACCCTTTTCAAAACTCAACTAAATATACCGTATGGATCTTTGATCCATTTAAATTGAGGGAACTCACATGGTGGTTTCTCTTTAAAACATACCCTCCCGATATTTAGGGAGATATTATAAAATATTCCATTAATTTGGAATTGACCATGACTCACTTGCATTTGAAACTCCTCTCATCTCTAAATTATTTAAATCCTCCATCCTTCTCCCCTTGCTCCAAATCTAGTTGTGGAGCTTTGAAATTATGTCAAAGTAGTCACATGCCATTTCAGTTAACTTCAGGTTTAATTGAACCTCCAAATAAATCCCTTGGCTCTTTTCTTTTTCTGAAATATGGAAAAGAAACCCCTTTTCTTTCTTTTGGCCAGCCAAGCAGGCCTCCTCGCTTTTCCCTTCCATCCGAAGTGGCCCAAGGTCAAACTGGGCCTCCACGCGACTGAAGGCCAGCCCCGCCTCTCTCCCTCGCTAACCCTAGCGCCAGGAGAGAGCCTCCTGCTCGAGCCCCATCTCCCTCCCGAGCGCCGTCATGCAGGGAGAGGGCAGCGCTAACCCCTCTCCCGATCCACTTCTCTCCCTAGATCCCCTCACTCGTCCTCCTCCAAACCCCAGCGCCGCTCCTCCTCTGCCATGGCCTTCCTCCTGCTTCTCCTCGGCGCCACCAACCCGCCTCGACCTTGCCGCTAGCAGCAGCTGCTTCACCCTCTCGCCGACGCCGCGCCCGGTCCTCCACCGCGCCCTGCCTTCGACCTCGGATTCCGCACCCCATGGCCACGAGCGCCACCAGCAGCAGTTTCAGGCGTCCCCGTCACCAACCCCCTCGCCGCCCTTCTGCACCTCGTCTCTGGCCCTACCCGTCGGAGCCACGCCTCCTGGTGCCCGCAGCTGCATCGCGCCCGTCGACCAGCGACGCTCCGGCCGTCTTTGCCGGAGTACCACCAGGGAGTCGGGCCCCTGTGCGCCAGCGCCGTGACTTCCTCCTATGCTCGCGAGCCTTGCTTCGCTGCTGCGCCTCTCTGGCCTCGCTGCCTCTGCAGGGCACCAATAGCACATCCACTTCGCCGTCCAGTGCTGTTGCGCCTTCGTCCTGTCACATGGTGAAGGAAACGAGGAGCAGCAAGCCCCATCGAGCTCCTACAAAAGATGCCGAGTCCTTGGCCAAAACCGCCCAGGTCGTCTCCTCTTTGCACCATGCAGTGTCACCCCTGGATCGGAACCGCAAGCACCAAATACACCACCCGCAAGACCCGGACTCCAAACGCCAAGTACCACTACAAACCCGAAGAATTCAGATGCATCAAGTCCCCGAGGAGACCCGTTTTTCATCAAGTTCGACTACCCGTATCATCAAGAACCACTACGGCTGGAGACCTCGGACCCGCCAAGTACCCCTTCGAGCTATCAATACCGCAAGCGCCAAGTAACACGACGACCCCCGAAGACTTCGAATTCGACAAGTCCGATGACGCTCTTGTACTACTACGTTGCCGAGTCCGGGATCGGCAAGACCGACCACGCGGAAACGCCAAGTACCCCTACGTGCGAAGACGCCTAAGACCATTTCGGGATTCATCAAGTACCGCTACCGATGACTTGAACCCCTACGAAAACGTGTTCCACTACCGTCGTCGAGATTGTGAGAACCTCTACCGACGACCTCGGAACGTGTACGACGACCGTTGTCGAAGACTCGTACCTCTACCACTTCCCGAACATGTACCGCTACTTCCACGAGGGTCATGAACGACTACTTCCTCTACGAACCGATCCACTTCGTAACGCACGCTTCGAAGGTATAACCACCGAGACGACGCCCGTGAATGAATGTTGTGTGTTGTATGAAATGCTCGTGTTTGCACCGTGCCCGACGTGTTTCTTGGATGTTCCCTGTTGCCATACCGTTGTCTCGTGGGACACCCGGTTACTGGGATCACCACACCATCTTTTGACACGCTTCCGTCACTTTTCCTTTTGCATCGGTATCTCCATGAGCTACCGGAACCGATATGTTGCCGTGGCATCATTTTTGGATTCGTCGCTGTGGCACCCTTTCTTTCCACCACGGTGACAAATGCTTCATAATGCTCTTATCAAAATTTTCATTAAAATTGCATAATCTTGAACATGTCCTCCGTATCATGATAATAACATTTAAATGTTTAAAATTGTTGTTGCACCAATTTGCTAAATGCATATGGGGTTTTACCATAATTGTTGTTGTTGTTGTTGTTGTTTCGGGCCCCATTTAAATTGCTTAGATTGTGTAGTTTACTTTTGCTTCATCTCTTGCCATGTTTAACAACATTTAATATTGTTGGGTACCTAAACGGGAGAGAACTAAATAATTGATGTGGTGTTCCGTCAATATGCAACTCGTTGCATATTGAGCTCCACTTAACTTGTAGTTTTATTTGTGCCCTTTGCCATTCCATGCATATTTAAACCGGACATGCATAATACTTGGTTGTGCATCATGCCTTGGTTATGTGATGGTTGTTTACTATGTTCTTTGCTTCTTTCCGGTGTTGCTTCTTCGGGTTGGTTCCGATAACGCCGCATTTGTGAGGATTCGTTTGACTTCGTCCGTTTGTCTTCTTCATGGACTCGTTCTTCTTCCTTGCGAGATCTCAGGCAAGATGACCATACCCTCGAAATCACTTCTATCTTTGCTTGCTAGTTGCTCGCTCTTTTGCTATGCTGCGATACCTACCACTTGCTATATCATGCCTCCCATATTGCCATGTCAAGCCTCTAACCCACCTTGTTCTAGCAAACCGTTGTTTGGCTATGTGACCGCTTTTCTCAGCCCCTCTTATAGCGTTGCTAGTTGCAGGTGAAGATGAAGATTGTTCCATGTTGGAACATGGATATGTTGGGATATCACAATATCTCTTATTTTAATTAATGCATCTATATACTTGGTAAAGGGTGGAAGGCTCGGCCTTATGCCTGGTGTTTTGTTCCACTCTTGCCGCCCTAGTTTCCTTCATACCGGTGTTATGTTCCTTGATTTTGTGTTCCTTACATGTTAGCAAATTTAAATGGGGCTGGAAACACCACCAACAACAACAATTCCGGTAAAACCCCATATGCATTTAGCAAATTGGTGCAACAACAATTTTAAACATTTAAATATTATTATCATGATACGGAGGACATGTTCAAGATTATGCAATTTTAATGAAAATGTTGATAAGAGCATTATGAAGCATTTGTCACCGTGGTGGAAAGAAAGGGTGCCACGACGACGAATCCGAAAATGATGCCACGGGAACATATCGGTTCCGGTAGCTCATGGAGATACCGATGCAAAAGGAAAAGTGACGAAATCGTGTCAAAAGATGGTGGGTTGATCCCCCTAACCGGGTGTCCCACAAGACGACGGTATGGCAACAGGGAACATGCAAGAAACACGTCGGGCACGGTGCAAACGCGAGCATTTCATACAACACACAACATTCGTTCACGGGCGTCGTCTCCGTGGTTATACCTTCGAAGCGTGCGTTATGAAGCAGATCGGTTCGTAGAGGAAGTAGTCGTTCACGACCCTCGTGGAAGTAGCGGTACATGTTCGGGAAGCGGTAGAGGTACGAGTCTTCGACAACGGTCGTCGTACACGTTATGAGGTCGTCGGTAGAGGTTCTCGCAATCTCGGAGACGGTAGTGGAACACGTTTTCGTAGGGGTTCAAGTCATCGGTAGCGGTACTTAATGAATCCCGAAATGGTCTTAGGCGTCTTCGCGCGTAGGGGTACTTGGCGTTTCCGCGTCATCGGTCTTGCCGGTCCCGGACTCGGCAACGTAGTTGTACAAGAGCGTCATCGGACTTGTCGAATTCGAAGTCTTTGGGGGTCGTCGTGTTACTTGGTGCTTGCGGTATTGATAGCTCGAAGGGGTACTTGGCGGGTCCGAGGTCTCCAGCCATAGTGGTTCTTGATGATACGGGTAGTCGAACTTGACGAAAAACGGGTCTCCTCGGGGACTTGATGCATCCGAATTCTTCGGGTTTGTAGTGGTACTTGGCGTTCGGAGTCCGGGTCTTGCGGGTGGTGTACTTGGTGCTTGCGGTTCCAATCCAGGGGTGACACTGCATGGTGCAAAGAGGCGACGACTTGGGCGGTTTTGGCCAAGGACTTGGACAACTTTTGTAGGAGCTCGATGGGGCTTGCTGCTGCTCGTTTCCTTCACCATGTGATAGGCCAAAGGCGCAGCGGCACTGGATGGCGAAGTGGATGTGCTACTGGTGCCCTACGGAGGCAGCGAGGCCAGGGAGGCGTAGCAGCGAAGCAAGGCTCGCAAGCATAGGAGGAAGTCACGGCACTGGCGCACAGGGGCCCGGCTCCCTGGTGGTACTTCGGCGAAGACGGCCGGAGCGTCGCTGGTCGACGGGCGCGACGCAGCTGCGGGCACCGGGGGGCGTGGCTCGGATGGGCAGGGCCGGAGACGAGGTGCAGAAGGGCGGCGATGGGGACGCCTGAAACTGCTGGTGGTGGCGCTCGTGGCCATGGGGCATGGAATCCGAGGTCGAAGGCGGGGCGCGGTGGAGGACCGGGCGCGGCGTCGGCGAGAGGGTGCAGCAGCTGCTGCTGGCAGGGAGGTCGAGGCGGGTTGGTGGCTCCAAGGAGAAGCAGGAGGAAGGCCATGGCAGAGGAGGAGCGGCACTGGGGTTTGGAGGAGGACGAGCGAGGGGATCTAGGGAGAGAAGTGGATTGGGAGAGGGGTTAGCGCTGCCCTCTCCCTGCGTGATGGTGCTCGGGAGGGAGATGGGGATCGAGCAAGAGGCTCTCCCCTGGCGCTAGGGTTAGCGAGGGAGAGAGGCGGGGCTGACCTTCGGTCGCCTGGAGGCCCAGCTTGACCTTGGGCCACTTCGGATGGAAGGGAAAAGCTAGGAGGCCTGCTTGGCTGGGCAAAAGAAAGAAAAGTGGTTTCTTTTCCATATTTCAGAAAAAGAAAAGATCCAAGGGATTTATTTGGAGGTTCAATTAAACCTGAAGTTAACTAAAATGGCATGTGACTACTTTGACATAATTTCAATGCTCCACAACTAGATTTGGAGCAAGGGGAGAAGGATGGAGGATTTAAATAATTTAGAGACGAGAGGAGTTTCAAATGCAAGTGAGTCATGGTCAATTCCAAATTAATGGAATATTTTATAATATCTCCCTAAATATCGGGAGGGTATGTTTTAAAGAGAAACCACCATGAGTTCCCTCAATTTAAATGGATCGAAGATCCATACGGTATATTTAGTTTAGTTTTAAAAAGGGTTGCATGATGACATGATGCAATGCACATGATGCAAAGATGAATGAAACAGACGAAACAAATCACGCAATGAATCTTGGTAACCCTGGAAGGCATCTGATGCTCCGGTCTTGGGGCGTCACACCCATCAATAGATATCAATGTGAGTGAGTAGGGATTGCCACGCATCGGATGCACCAGAGCTATAAGTTTATGAAAGCTCAAAATGAAACTAAGTGGGTGTGCATCCTACTCACTTGCTCATAAAGACCTAGGGCATTTGAGGAAGCCCATCATTGGAATATACAAGCCAAGTTTTATAATGAAAATTCCCACTAGTATATGAAAGTGACGATATAGGATTCTCTCTATCATGAAGATCATGGTGCTACTTTGAAGAACAAGTGTGGTGAAAGGATAGTAGCATTGCCCCTTCTCTCTTTTCTCTCATTTTTTTAATTTGGGACTTCTCTCCTTTTTTGGCCTCTTTTTTTATTTTTCTTTCGGAGTCTCATCCCGACTTGTGGGGGAATCATAGTCTCCATCATCCTTTCTTCACATGGGATAATGCTCTAATAATGAAGATCATCACACTTTTACTTACTTACAACTCGATACTTAGAACAAAATATGACTCTATATGAATGCCTCCGGCGGTGTACCGAGATGTGCAATGAATCAAGAGTGACATGTATGAAAGAATTATGAAAGTTGGCTTTGCCACAAATACGATGTCAACTACATGATCATGCAAAGAAATATGGTAATGATGGAACATGTCATAATAAACGGAACGGTGGAAAGTTGCATGGCAATATATCTTGGAATGGCTATGGAAATGTCATGTAGGTATGGTGGCTATTTTGAGGAAGGTATATGGTGGGTTTATGGTACCGGCGAAAGTTGCGCGGCACTAGAGAGGATAGCAAAGGTGGAAGGGTGAGAGTACGTATAATCCATGGACTCAACATTAGTCATAAAGAACTCACATACTTATTGCAAAAATCTATTAGTTATCGAAGTGAAGTACTATGCGCGTGCTCCTAGGGGAATAGATTGGTAGGAAAAGACCATCGCTCGTCCCCGACTGCCACTCATAAGGAAGACAATCAATAAATAAATCATGCTCCGACCTCATCACATAACGGTTCACCTACGTGCATGCTACGGGAATCACACATTTAACACAAGTATTTCTGAAATTCACAATTACTCACTAGCATGACTCTAATATGACCATCTTCATATCTCAAAACAATCATAAGGAATCAAACTTCTCATAGTATTCAATGCACTTTATATGAAAGTTTTTATTATATCCCTCTTGGATTTCTATCATATTAGGACGAAATTTATAACCAAAGCAAATTACCATGTTGTTTAAAGACTCTCAAAATAATATAAGTGAAGCATTAGAGTTCATTTATTTCTATAAAATAAATCCACCACCGTGCTCTAAAAAGATATAAGTGAATCACTAGAGCAAAATTGCCTAGCTCAAAAGATATAAGTGAAGCACATAGAGTATTCTAATAAATCATGATTCATGCATGTCTCTCTCAAAATGTGTGTACATCAAGGATGATTTTTTCAAACTAAAAAGCAAAGACTCAAATCATACAAGACGCTCCAAGCAAAACACATATCATGTGGTGAATAAAAATATAGCCTCAAGTAAAGTTACCAATAGACAAAGACGAAAGAGTGGATGCCTTCCGGGGCATCCCCAAGCTTAGGCTCTTGGTTGTCCTTGAATATTACCTTGGGGTGTCTTGGGAATCCCCAAGCTTAGGCTCTTACCACTCCTTATTCCATAGTCCATCAAATCCTTACCCAAAACTTGAAAACTTCACAACACAAAACTCAACAGAAAATCTCATAAGCCCCTTTAGTATAAGAAAATAAATCACCACTGTTGGTAGTGTTGTGAACTCATTATTTATTTATATTGGTGTAATATCTACTGTATTCCAACTTTTACATGGTTCATACCCCCTGATACTAGAAACAGATTCATCAAAATAAGCAAACAACACCTAGAAAACAGAATCTGTCAAAAACAGAATAGTCTGTAGCAATCTGGATATTGAGAATACTTATGTAAATCCAAAAATTAGGAAAAATTAGGACAGCCTAATAAATTTGTTTATTGATCTTCTGCAAAAAGAATCAGTATTTTATCACTCTTCTGTTAAAAATGAGACTTGTTTTCCTGAGCGCAAAAGTTTCGGTTTTTCAGCATGATCAAATCAACTATTACCATAAGCTATCCCGAAGGTCTTACTTGGAACAAACACTAATTAAAACACAAAACCACATCTAACCAGAGTCTATATTAATTATTTATTTATTAGAAAACAGCAATGAAAAAATATTGGGTTGTCTCCCAACAAGCGCTTTTCTTTAAAGCCTTTTAGCTAGGCATTGATAACTTTGATGATACTCATATGAAAGACAAGAATTGAAGCACAAAGAGAGCATCATAAAACATGTGAAAAACACATCTAAGTTTAACATACTTCCTATGCATAGGCATTTTATAGGCAAACAAATTATCAAGGCAAGAAAAAACTAGCATATGCAAGGAAGAAGAAAGAGACGATAGCAATCTCAACATAACAAGAGGTAATTTAGTAACATGAAGATTTCTACAACCACATTTTCCTCTCTCATAATAATTACATGTAGAATCACAATCAATTTCAACAATATAAATTTCGCATAAAATATTCTCAACATGATTCACATGCATGCAAAGTTGACACTCTTCCAAAATAGTGGGATTATCATCAAATAAAGTCATGACATCTCCAAACCCACTTTTATCAAAAACTTCATAAGATTGAACATTATCCAAATATGTGGGATCTAAAGTTGACACTCTTCGAAACCCACTTTGAGTACTATTGCAAACATTATTATCTATCTCATATTCATCATGGGGCTGAGATAATTTTTCAAGATTATAGGAAGAATCACCCCAATCATGATCATTGCAACAAGTAGTGGAGATAGCAAAACAAGCATCCCCAAGCTTAGGGTTTTGCATATTATTAACACAATTGACATTAATAGAATTTATAATAACATCATTACAATCATGCTTTTCATTGAAGGAACTATCGTGAATCACTTCATAAATTTCTTCTTTTAACACTTCATCACAATTTTCAGATTCACGAATTTCAAGCAAAACTTCATAAAGATAATCTAGTGCACTCAAATCACTAGCAATTGGTTCATCATGATCGGATCTCTTAAAAAGATTAGCAAGGGGATGGGGATCCATATCAATAGATTTTTAGCAAGCAAAGATGCAAGCAAACAGAAGGCACATGGCAACACAAGCAAATATAGAAAACGAGCAAAAACGCATACAGAAAGAAGGGCGAAGAAAAAGAAAATCTTTTCGGAAATCGTTTTAGAAGTGGGGGAGAGGAAAATGAGAGGCGAATGGCGAATAATGTAATGCAAGAGTTGAGAGGTTATGATCGGTACTTGGTATGTCTTGACTTGGCGTAGATCTCCCCGGCAACGGCGCCAGAAATTCTTCCTACTACTTCTTGAGCTTGCGTTGGGTTTTCCCTTTAAGAGGAAAGGGTGATGCAGCAAAGTAGAGTAAGTATTTCCCTCAGTTTTGAGAACCAATGTATCAATCTAGTAGGAGACAACGCACAAGTCACTGAATACTTGCACAAACAATCAAACAACTTGCACCCAACGCGATAAAGGGGTTGTCAATCCCTTCACGGTTACTTGCAAAAGTGAGATCTGATAGAGATAGATAAATGGTAAAGTAAATATTTTTGGTATTTTTGGTTTATAGATCGGTAAGTAAAAGATCGCAAAAAGAGTAGATTGGAAACTAAAATTGTAGATTGGAAACTTATATGATGGAAAATAGACCCAGGGGCCATAGGTTTGACTAGAGGCTTCTCTCAAGATAGAAAATATTACGGTGGGTGAACAAATTACTGCCGAGCAATTGATAGAGAAGCGCAAAGTTATGACGATATCTAAGGCAATGATCATGAATATAGGCATCACGTCCGTGTCAAGTAGACCGAAATGATTCTGCATCTACTACTATTACTCCACACATCGACCGCTATCCAACATGCATCTAGAGTATTAAGTTCATAAGTAACGGAGTAACGCATTAATCAAGATGACATGATGTAGATGAATTAACTCAAGCAATATGATGAAAACACCATCCTTTTATCCTCGATGGCAACAATACAATACGTGCCTTGCTGCCCCTACTGTCACTGGGAAAGGACACCGCAAGATTGAACCCAAAGCTAAGCACTTTTCCCATTGCAAGAAAAATCAATCTAGTTGGCCAAACCAAACCGATAGTTCGAAGAGAATTACAAAGATATCAAATCATGCATAAAAGAATTCATAGGAGATTCAAATAATATTCATAGATATGCTGATCACAAATCCACAATTCATCGGATCTCGGCAAAAACACCGCAAAAACGTATTACATCGAATAGATCTCCAAGAACATCGAGGAGAACATGGTATTGAGAATCAAAGAGAGAGAAGAAGCCATCTGGCTACTAGCTATGGACCTGTAGGTCTGTGGTAAACTACTCACGCTTCATCGATGGGCAATGGAGTTGATATAGAAGCCCTCCGTGATCGAATCCCCCTCCGGCAGGACGCCGGAAAAGGCCCCTAGATGGGATCTCATGGGTACAGAAAAGTTGTGGCAGTGGAAAAGTGTTTTTGTGGCTCCCCTGGTTGGTTTGGGGATATATGAGAATATATAGGTGAAGAAATTAGTTCAGGAGGTGCATGAGGGGCCCACAAGGGCGGGGGGCGCGCCCTACCCCCCTTGGCGCGCCCTCCGTCCTTGTGGCCGCCTCGTGGCTCCTTCGACTTGACCTCCAAGTCCGTGGTGTGTCTTCTGGTCCAAGAAAAATCATCGCGGAGGTTTTATTCCGTTTGGACTCCGTTTGGTATTCCTTTTTTGCGAAACTCTAAAACAAGGAAAAACAGGAACTGTCACTAGGCTCTAGGTTAATAGGTTAGTCTAAAAAATAATATAAAATAGCATATTAATGCATATAAAACATCCAAAATAGATAATATAATAGCATGGAACAATCAAAAATTGTAGATACGTTGGAGACGTATCAGAGGACTTTAGGCGGTGAGGCTGATAGCTGGACCCACCAGCTACATCTTCGAACACAAGGAAGTGCCTCCTTATTACTCGCAAAATAAAAGTGATTCCTTCCCCTGACAACTGGGACCCACCAGCTATATCTTCGCACACAAGGAAGTGCGTCCTTCTCCTCCATGGCAGCTGGGACCCACCCGGTCGAAGCGTACGTAGCGTTGTCTGTCTGGTCGCGAACGTGTACGTACATACTGGTCGATCGGTCTCTTTGCAGCGATGAACCGTGGCCGAGTAAGGAGCGGCAGGTGCTGTAGTAGAACCACTGACGTAGCATGTCACACAGTCCCGTCTATATCGTGTACATGTACGTTCGGTCACGCTGCAAGAAAGTAAATATGGCTACGTACGTACATATGAGGGGGGTCTTGAACGCGTATAGCGACGACGTCCTGTTCATCGGCAGCCAACCGGCCGGGTCGGAATGGAGGAAACAGCATCATGTTCATCAGGAGGCAACCGACTGGGTCGGAATACGTCATGTTCATCGGGAGCCAACCGGCTTGTATAGAATAGCCGAAACTAGGCCCGGCGTCCCGCAGAACAGAGGAATTGGCCTTCTATTTGACCGCGTTCGGTCGATACGTGGTACTGTTCATCCGGAAGGGTCTAGAGTACCGCAAAATGAAGGAAATAGACTTCTGTTCAAGTGCCTACGGTTGAAACAGGGTCTTGTTGATCAGGAGGGGTGTGGCGTACCAAAAAATGGAGGAAACAGACTTTTGTTGGAGCGTCTATGGTCGAAACGGGGTCCTGTTCATCGAGAGGGGCGTGGCATGCCGCAAAACGAGACTCCACGAGCTCTTCATCCCCCGTCAACTGCCTCTCGCTCCAGCCTCCACGAGGTACTGTTCATCCACCGTCGTCCTCCAGCCTCCACCAGCTAATGTTCATAGAGCCTCCATGGGGTCCTGTTCATCCACCCCAACCGGCTGGGGTGCGTCCGCCTCCTCAGGGTCCTGTTCATCTAGCGGCAACGGCCTACTACCACGGGGTCCTGTTCATCCAACCCCCGCTGGGAACTATTCATCCACAACCAACCAACTGGCTCGATTCACCACGTCTCGACTCGTTCTACGTACCGCGCGCACGGTAGCAATGGTCATTATTCACCGAGAGGCAACCCAACACCGTCTGGCTACGTCTTGCACGGGGGCTCAATCGGCTTCAGTAAGCAGTAGCAGTGAGCGATCGCTCGGGTTCAATTAGTGGCAGCAGCGAAGGAATCGCTTGAGTTTACTCAGCAGCGAATGAATCGCTCGGGTTCAGTTAACAGCCAAGGGATCAATCGCTCGGGTTCAGTAACATAGCTAGTGCGATTGCTCGAATTCATTTAGCCAACACCTCACACACACGCACGTACACGAGGAAAACACGGAAACCACAGTGCATCGCTCGGCCCCAACCATCCACCGTAACCGGGAACTCCCCTTTATTTTCCCCGCCCTCGCTTCTACCACGATTTTTTCCATCATGGACGGCCCAAAGAATGTCATGCAGGTGCTTCTTCGGCCTGCCCAGGACGAAAAGCCCATTTTCTGTCATCATTTTTTGTCATAGAAGTAGGAGCCCATCACACCTATGATGATACATGTTTTTGTTACAATTATCGTCATAGAAGTGTCATAACCATGGCAGAAAAAATGCTTTCAAGCCAAAATGTCACGGATGTGTCTTTTTTTGTAGCGATGGCATGAAAAATATTAATATGGTGCAGAAGAATAAATAAATCATTTTAGTAGTAAATCAAGGAAATGAAATGGAACATCGAGTGTTGGACCGCCCAAGGAATTAAAAATGCCAAGCGGGTGTCTGAAAGCGACGCCTCGAGAGATCATGAAAAGAAATGCCAAACGGAAGTCTAAAAGCGACGCCTCGAGAGGTCTTGAGTAGAAATGCCAGACAGGTGTCTGAAAGCGATGCCTCGAGAGGTCTTGAAAATAAGTGAGTACCCAAGTGGACTAGCCATCCCAAGTGATACTCGGAAAAGAAAGTAAAGCTGAGTATCTCAGGTAGTGTAGCCATCCCAAAAGATATTCAAGGTTGCACATAAGAGGAAAAGGTTAGTCCACAATAATACTCATGGTAACGATAATACTCGTAATAGCACCAGTGGTGACAATAATTATCCTACAAAATGAACCATAATCAATTTAATTATTTCCTCCGGAGACTGACACTGAGACCGTCACTTGACCAACCCAGACTGTAGTCCTTAACCATGGACACGACTATTCGAATAGGTCTTGTACTCTATAGAGGATGCACTCTTTACCCACAAGCCAAGGATTTCTCTACTCAACCCCAAGACGTTGACTAATTCTGATTACGGCCTTTGGGTTGAAAATACACCTAACCAGCACATACCAGCTTTAATCCATCAAGCCAGGAATCACCCAAAACAATGATAAAGTAAAACTATAAGTGGGAAGGCCTCACTCAACGGCCTCCAATAGAATGAATAATCAGCTTCGGTCCCAGACCGACATTCATGTCCCCGGAACAAGGGACATGACTACTAGGTCCAATAGTATCATTCCCTATGGCCTCTCTATACAGTGTGTGCAGGAAAGGGGTAATCATCTTATTGAACCCAACCCTACCCTACCTATGGCATGGACATGTGGTAGCACGAATCAAGTATGGGTGTTACCAGAACAAGACTCGATCTACTATCAATTTAGGAGGTTTATATTTTCCTGTAATGATTAGCACGATATCCTTCCTTGGTAGTACCCAATAGGGTCACCCTCTGATGTCTACTATGCAACCTTCTTTTTGTAGATTCGTGTTGGGCCTCCAAGTGGAGAGTTTTGTAGGACAATAACAAATTTCCCTCAAGTGGATGACCTAAGGTTTATCAATCTGTGGGAGGCATATGATGAAGATGGTCTCTCTCAAACAACCCTGCAACCAAATAGCAAAGAGTCTCTTATGTTCCCAACACATCCAATACAATGGTAAAATGTATAGGTGCACTAGTTCGGCGAAGAGATATGGTTATACAAGTGTAATACAGATGGTAGATATAGGTTTTTGTAATCTGGAAATATAAAAACAGCAAGGTAACTAGTAACAAAAGTGAGCGAAAACAGTATTTCAATGCTTGGAAACAAAGCCTAGGGTTCATACTTTCACTATTGCAAGTTCTCTCAACAATGATAACATAATTAAATCATATGGCAATCCCTCAACATGCGACAAAAGTCACTCCAAAGTTCCTATCGTGGAGAACATAAGATGAAATTGCTTGTAGGGTACGAAACCACCTCAAAGTTATTCTTTCTGAACAATCCATTGGGCTATTCCTATAAGTGTCACAAACAACCCTAGAGTTTGTAGTAAAATAACACCATATGACACACATCAATCAACCCTAATGTCACCTAGATACTCCAATGTCACCACAAGTATCTATGGGTCAATTATACGATATGCATCAAACAACTTCAGATTCATAATATTCAATCCAACACAAAGAACCACAAAGAGTGCCCCAAGATTCCTACCGGAGAAACAAGGACGAAAAAAGTGCATCAACCCCTATGCATAGATTACCCCAATGTCACCTCGGGAATCCGCGAGTTGAGTGCCAAAGCATACATCTAGTGAATCAATAGAACACCCCATTGTCACCATGGGTATCCCATGCAAGACATACAAAATCCATAATAGTATTCAATCCGATAGTAGTGAAACCTGGTAGGTAAAACTCAATTCATCACAAGAAGATAGAGGGGGAGAAACACCATATGATTCAACTATAGTAACAAAGCTCGCGATACATCAAGATCGTGCCAAATCAAGAACACGAGAGAAAGAGATCAAACACATAGCTACTGGTACATACCCTTAACCCCGAGGGTGAACTACTCCCTCCATGTCATGGAGACCACCGGGATGATGAAGATGGCCACCGGTGATGGTTTCCCCCTCCGGCAGGGTGCCAGAACGGGCTCCTGATTGGTTTTTTGTGGCTATAGAGGCTTTCGGCAGTGGAACTCCCAATCTAGGTTTCTTTCTGGGTATTTCTCTATTTATAGGTATTTTTGGCACCGGTTAACGTCAGGGGGTTCCACGGGGCAGAGACAAGGTAGGGGGGGTGGGCACACCCTCCACCCTTCTCGTTGCCTCGGGACTCTTCTGGCCCAACTCTTGTGCTGCAGGGGCTTGTTCTGGTCCATAAAAATCACCGTAAATTTTCAACTCGTTTGGACTCTGTTTGATATTCCTTTTCTGTAAAACTCAAAAACAAGGAAAAAACAAAAACTGGCAATGTGCTCTAGGTTAATAGGTTAGTCCCAAAAATAATATAAAATAGCATATAAATGCATATAAAACATCCAAGATGGATAATGTAATAGCATGGAACAATCAAAAATTATAGATACATTGGAGACTATCAAGCATCCCCAAGCTTATTTCCTGCTCGTCCTCGACTAGGTAAATGATAAAAACATAATTTTTGATGTGGAATGCTACCTAACATATTTATAAATGTAATCTTCTATATTGTGGCAAGAATATTCAGGTCCATAAGATTCAAAACAAAAGTTTAATATTGGCATAAAAACAATAATACTTCAAACATACTACTAAGGCAATCATGTCTTCTCAAAATAACATGGCCAAAGAAAGTTATCCTTACAAAATCATATAGTCTGGCTATGCTCCATCTTTATCACACAAAGTATTTAAATCATGCACAACCCTGATGACAAGCCAAGAAATTGTTTCATACTTTTGATGTTCTCAAACCTTTTCAACTTTCACGCAATACATGAGCGTGAGCCATGGACATAGCACTATAGGTGGAATAGAACATGGTGGTTGTGGAGAAAACAAAAAGAAGGAGGTAGTCTCACATCAACTAGGCGTATCAACGGGGTATGGATATGCCCACAAATAGATATCAATGTGAGTGAGTAGGGATTGCCATGCAACGGATGCATTAGAGCTATACGTGTATGAAAGCTCAAAAAGAAACTAAGCGGGTGTGCATCTAACTCACTTGCTCACGAAGACCTAGGGAAATTTGAGGAAGACCATTATTGGAATATACAAGCGAAGTTCTATAATGAAAAATTCCCACTAGTATATGAAAGTGATAAAATAGGAGACTCTCCATCATGAAGATCATGGTGCTACTTTGAAGCACAAGTGTGTAAAAGGATAGTAGCATTGCCCCTTCTCTCTTTTCTCTCATTTTTTTATTTTGGGCTCTTTGGCCTCTTTCTTCTTTTCTCTCCCCCTCTTTTTATTCCGGAGTCTCATCCCGACTTGTGGGGGAATCATAGTCTCCATAATCCTTTCCTCACATGGGAGAATGCTCTAACAATGATGATCATCACACTTTTATTTACTTACAACTCACGAATTACAACTCGATACTAGAACAAAGATATGACTCTATATGAATGCCTCCGGCGGTGTATCGGGATGTACAATGATCAAGAGTGACATGTATAAAAATATGAATTGTGGCTTTGCCACAAATACGATGTCAATAAATGATTATGCAAATCAACATGAAAATGATGAAGCGTGTCATAATAAACAGAATGGTGGAAGTTGCATGGCAGTATATCTCAGAATGGCTATGGAAATGCCATAATAGGTAGGTATGGTGGCTGTTTTTACGTAGGTATATGGTGGGTGTATGGTACCGAAGAAAGTTGCGCGGTACCAGAGAGGCTAGCAATGGTGGAAGGGTGAGAGTGCGTATAATCCATGGACTCAACATTAGTCATAAAGAACTCACATACTTATTGCAAAAATCTATTAGTCATTGAAACAAAGTACTACGCGCATGCTCCTAGGGGGATAGATTGGTAGGAAAAGACCATCGCTCGTCCCTGACCGCCACTCATAAGGAAGACAATCAATAAATTAATTATGCTCCAACTTCGTTACATAACGGTTCACCTGTAACATCCCAAAATTCTAAATTTTGGAATGTTATAATAAATATATAGATTTGACTGATTGTTTGAAAGTGAGTGAATTCGAAACTTTTTGAAAGTTAAATGAGAGGGAACAATAAAAAGGACTTTCCCAAACTTTCATATTTGCTTTCTGATCTCCATGAATTCAAATTCTGTTCAAATACAAAACCCATGAGCAAAGATGATATGACTTCTTCCATTTAAATTAAATGAAAGGGTATTTGAAAATAATTGAATTTCATTTGGAAATATTTCAATTCATAAACTTCATGCAGCTCAATGATTTTCATGAGAGAAGATAAAAAGGACTTCTTCAAATTATATGAAATATGAGTTGGGAGTTTCAAAGAATTAAATTCAAAGTTCTTTTGAATTTATTTTCAATTTGGAGTTATTTGAGTTTTATTCAAATTATTTTTCTCCAAAAATAAAATATATGGAAATTAGGGTAACATGATTCCCTACAACAAAAAATTGGAGAGAAACAAATTTGAAATCATTTTGATATTTCTAAAATGATTTTTATTGGATTTTATTAGACCAGTAGCACTCTTTGAATTATCTGAATTTGTGTGAATTTTATTTAATGCTAGGAAAATGTTCATCTTGTAGAAAATCTTTTTCTAAATCTTTTGATATATAATATGCCTATATAAAGTTTTATTTTATTTTCACTTTTCAGTTTATCGTATTCTGTTTTAAAAAAAAGAACTGCGCGCGCCTGAAAACTAACTGTCGCCTACGTACGCATCATAGTACCAGCGAGCGCCCTATTTTTTTATCCTATATGGACCAGGCCCAGCCAGCCTTTTCTTTTTTTATAGTTTTTCTTAGGCCGAATTTTGTAAAAAAAAAACTGCACCGCAGCGTGCGCGCGGCGAGCCGAAGGCCTTTAGGCCCATCCGCCTCTTTTCTTCTCTGTTTCTTATAATTTTCGTTCCCACATTGCCTAGCCTTTGATCCCTAAGTCTCTTTTCCACCAAGAAATATAGGCCCATAGAGCCTCCAAAAATCATCCAATTTGGGTTAAATCAATATTTTGATTTGACTAGATCCATTTAAGAAAAATATTTTTCTCCTCTCCGACGCGACTTCTGGAAGTTGTCTCATCTCTCCAAAGTCGTCTTTTCTCTGCCTTATAAAGGTATCTTTCTTTATTCATTTTTTTTCATATACTTCCGTAGTTTATTATTTTTAGACTAATACGATAGAATAATTAGATTATCAATTAGTCTATGTATTTATACGTTAGACCTTAACCGTAGCTATTTTTTTTTCTTTCGTAAAACAGCTTGACCCTGATTTTTCAAATAGCCATAACTTTTCACCCGTTTATCCAAATTAGATGAAACCAGCGTCTATAGCTTCGTCTTGTTTTCACCTATCCAGTGAACCTGTCACATCAACTTTTTGAAATTTTCAAATTTCGAATTTTGTTCGGATTCATATTCAAACTTCTTTTGATCATATCTTTTTATCCGTAACTCCGTTTGAGTTGATTCTTTTTGCAAATTAAAGCTCTTGACCTAAACTTTCTGATAAGGCCAAATTCACATAATTTTGGTACTATTAGAAATTGTTTTATGTTGCAAGCTATTTGCTTGGTTTTGATGTTTTCCGAATCGACTTCTTCGATCTTTCTGGTCTTTTGAGTGATTGCTTATGTGTGGTTACTATTGCTTGATTATGATAGATTGACCGGAGTGTGACGAGTAGAGCTATCAAGATTTTTGAGTGCGAATCATCTTCATCAACATTGCAGGCAAGTTCACACTTTGATCATACCTTTTCTACAACCTAGTTTTATTGCATTAGATCAATCCTCACACATTGCATGACTAGGATCTAATTAAATTGTGGGATGGGAAGTAGTTGAGGTAGTACCCATTACCTGTTTAATATCAAACCTTTGGGAGTTACTTCTATGTTTCCCATTATGCCATGCTATGCTAGTAGACGTGGATTGGGTGAGTGATATCCATGACAGATGTGAGTTTGTTAATTAATGGTTTATCTAAGGTGGCAACTTAAACACACATCTGGGTGGATTGAGGCACCGGGTTATTCCAGGATTGCCTGTCTAGGCACCTGGGTAGACCAGGATTGCCTGTTTTTCTTTTGGACCGCCACCCAGGCTCAAAGGGATCATAAGATTATTCATGCTAGAAACTTCCGTGTGCAGCCACAAGCTATTATGGGCTCTAGCATAGTTGATTAAGTCGTGTGAACTCTTACAGTGGTAGACTAGTAGATGTAGGGGTTGTAGGTGGTACGGTCTACCCATCGTAAGGTGCAAACGCTTCTGAAAGACTATGTCTCGGTCATCCGTTTCTCAAACACCATGTAGTGCGAGAAATCCAACGGAGGAGATCGAGTCTTGTGGGGAAAAGTGCGCAAACCTCTGTAGAGTGTATAAACTAATCATGGTTAGCCGTGTCCCCGGTTATGGACATCTTGAGTATCTAGTTCTTGGATTATCCCGTTGATCTCATCACGTTACTTTAAAAGAATATTGTTGGGTTTAATGATGTTACTTAATTGGGATTGAGAATGCTGTCAACCATTCTCAATGTTCAACAACCACCATGATAGTTAAATAAAATTTATTCCTTTGCAGTAGGGAAAAACTGGCTTTTCGCAAAAACCTTATAACCATAGAGCTTTCCACCAGCCATATATGCATGTAGTGATAGCCATTGTTCATCATTCTCTATGGTGTGAATTTGCCAGTACATTCAATGTACTGACCCTTTGTGGCTGCAACGTCTCATGTTGCAGGATTTCTTACGACGAGTAAGTGAAACGTTAGGGTTACGATTTCTACACTCAACTTTGCCGTTGGTGTTGATGGGAATCCACAACCTTGTTACTTCCGCTATTTTGGATTGAGGTAATAGTATTTTACGTTACTCATACATGTGATTTACCTCTGTTATAAATCCTCGAGTACTGTGTGTGTCAGAATACCGATCCAGGGATGACACTTAAGCACACAGACTTGATCCATTCGGGTCGGGTCGGTACAAGATGGTATCAGAGCACATGTTGACTGTAGGACGTGACCCTAGAAACTGGCAAGCCCATAGCAAAGATTTTTCTCTACAACTTTCCCTTTCAAAAAAAGACCTTTTACCTCTCTTCTCTTCTGAGCTTATTCAAATATTCCTTTTTAGCGAGACTATACCCTTTTCCCCTTTTGACCACTCCAAGATTCGACTGATGAGGCCACTCCAAGAAGTACAAGATATTGGACCACTAAGACCACATCGGAATGAAGAGGATTTTACCGTATATTATAATGATGGAAACTACAACGGTTGAAGACTCCGAAGACTAGGGGAATTTGAAGGCCCTGTAGAATTTTCCAGATTCGTATGACCTAGGAAGGCACCCCTTCTGGAACTTGGCAGACTATGGAAGTTGTCAATACCTGAGATCAAGGTGTATCGAAGAAAGGCCGGATCATGTAGAGTTAAGAACTCGAAGTTTTGTCAAAGAAAACCCTAAGGCAGGAGATATCAACTATGGAATGATAGCTCATGGGAATGACAAGAGCAGAAACATGGTTATCCGTGATGTCATTGCCCACTGATGCTATTGTCACCGTGCTGAGTTAAGGATGCATTTCTTTAGAATGGATTTGATGGAAGAAGGCTGATGGAGCACCTATTAGTAAGATGAAGTTTTAACCTTAGCCGGTGTATCACCAGGATCTAGAGTAGTACATCAAGAAGTTTAAGGTGGAGCTCCATGAAGCCGTATTAGACAAGGAAACATTTCGTGAAGAACTCAGGAACCAAAAGCTGAAAGTAGCCAAGCTGGAGGAGCAAAACCTTGAGATACCGGAGATTCGTCAGGAACTGAAGGACAGTAGGACCATGGTTCATGCCAAGGATGTTGAAACCCGGAAGTTTGGAACACAACTCCAAAAATAATTAAAGGAGGTCACGGGAGACTTTGCGTCAACAGAGTTGATCTGGCAAAAGAACTTGAGAAAGACAAGCATGATTGGAAGAAGCCATTGGAGGCATGAACAAGACTTGATGGGTTTGATGACTTTGAGGATTTATTGACCTTTAGAAGACCAAACCCCTGTTATACACTTACGTTAGATGCGACGTTTGTGAGCTGTCATTTGTTTGATGTTTTTCCCGACAGCCACAAATAAAATCTGTCTTTTCAGAAACTTTTGTTTGTATTGTGTGTATCCCTCTCTATCTCTCTTATCTCACCCCAAACCCATGGACCCAATAGAGGATGAATGAAGATGAGCTTGTATTTTCTGGACCGATGAGTTAGTTGGAGACCGACCGATGGATTCAGAACATGGAGGATCACATGAAGAATAACCCTGTAGTCGGAAAGGATATGACTCAGCATGCTCTTCAGTGCTTTGAAAGAGGTGCTGCTACTTGGTGGAGAATGTACCAAACCATCAATGGATGGCAAGGAGTAACCACTTGGAAAGAATTTAAGTTGACTCTGGCAAAGTCTCGGCTTGTGTCCCAGAAGTTGAAACCTTATGGAAAGGATATGAAGAAACCTTGTGCATGCAAGATTTGTGGAGAAATAGGACACACCCATAAAGAACACAAGGATGAATGCCCTACTTGTGAAGGAAGTCACCTAGTTGAAGAATGCCCAACTTGGCAGATTACTTGTTTCTTGTGTGAAGGGATTACCCACTATCCTACTCAGTGTCACATTTACCCCATGGTACGAAGAACCGTACAACAGAAGAAAGAAGTAAAGAAAGGATCCCTTATGGAAATTTTAGAAGAACCCGTGATGAAGGAAGAGGTGGAGGACACACCTAAAGACGACCCGAGTAAACCCTGCACTAAGTCTTGCTATTCATGTGGAGAAGAAGGACACATCTCCCAAAATTGTTTGACTGGGGATCTAGTAGAATTCCCGACAGAGGAAGTAGAGTATGACCCACAAGAAATAGAATCCATGATTGGAATGGAAAAGTCCAGGAAGACAAACCGATTGGAGCCCAGAAGGTACCTGAGTCATATCACCTGTTACAGGTGCAAGGAGTCAGGGCACTACCTCAACAATTGCCCAAAAAGGAAACCTCGAGACTCGTCAGAAGTAATATGTTTTAGTTGTAATGGAGCATGGCACTTTGCCAGAGAATGCCCCAAGGAGAAGGAAACTTGTGCTAGATAGTTGAGTTTGCAACAAAAGAAATGGAGTAGTAGAAGTGAGAACATTTTCTTTTATATTGAGGTGTTGAGTTCAGACATGTAATGGAAAAGCGAGAGATTGTAATCACTTGAGAATGAATAAAGTTAGCACCGTTGGTACTGGTATGGATTTTATGAGTTGTTACTCTATGAAGAAGAATTTTGGCCATTCTGAGGATATGAGAAATATGGTCTATGGAAGATTTGTGCATTTTAAGGGTGGTAGTACCCTGTAAGAACCGTTGACCCCTGGAAAAGATAAGGATACTCCACTGAGTGGATTTCGGACAAAATGAATACGAGTTTTGTCTCGATATGTGTGATGCCCCAAGAGTATGTGGGATGAAGTTGGAGACCGTCAGTTTTTGGACCAAATGTGATCAAGGAGTCAGAAGAGAATGTTATGTTGATTTGAGATAGACTGAAGGTAGCTCAGTCCAGGCAGAAGAGTTATACAGACTCAAAAACGCAAGGAGGTAGTCTATGAAATTGGAGATAGAACATGTCTTCGTGTGTCCCCTCTGCGAGGAGTTAAACGATTTGTAGTTAAGGGAAAGTTAGCCCCGAGATTTGTAGGACCATACCGACTCTTGGAGCGTATGGGAGAAGTGGCCAACGAGTTGGAGTCACCCAAAGGACTGTCAGGAGTTCATGATGTGTTTCACATTTCCTAGTTGAAGAAGTGCCATGCAGAGATGGCCAATATTCCCCTGTAAGGACGCTTGACCCTGGAAAGGATAATGATGTTCCACGAAGTGGAATATGGACTTCATAAGTAAAGGTTTTATCTCGGTATGAGGGATATCCCACGAGGATGAAGAGATGAATTACTATTGGATATAAAGGAGGTATGATGTTGGAAATATGGATCAATGGAAATTCCATGACGAGTCTGAGTAATCACGTCTTAGTTTGGTACCAACAGAAGGAAGGAAGACAGTACAACTGGATGGATTTTTAGTATACTAGGAAAGCTGGAAGTTGGATGTTGGATTAGAGATCCGTTGCCCCGATGAAGAGTTCAAGGTTTGCAAGTGATGAGATGGGCCGTAACCCACAGGCCCCAGAACCTGCCAAGAAGCAATCACACTCTTGCTGAAGGAAAAACCCTGGAAGGAGTTATGTTTTATCGATAGACAATCTTATAGGAATTACGCAAAACCTGAGAGTTGTGAAGGAACGATAGATGGTTGTTTGGCTTGCAGAATCTATGGATTTATCCGAACTTCGTTCATCGACAAGAGAAATTCTGCAATGCTTGTGAGGATGACCGAGTGTTAGTATGCGAGATTCGCTAAACTATATACATGGTAATGATTTGGGTGCGGGATGGATTGATCACCATACCGACTTACTCTTATTATTCGCCTTGCTATATGGGATGGTAAATCTGAGTGACTTACCTATAGTAGAGAGACGGCGATATTAAACCTTGTTTAAGCCTTAGAATGGTATAAGTATTTTTCCCTTGTACAAGGTAGCCTTGCCAACCGTAGGTTATACGGTGAGGATCAACCCAGACCCATTTCCTGCAGGAGAAACCATAAATTGTTGACCACCATGAGATATCGATTAGTTGTTTAGTACTGGCGCCAGACCCGTCAGGTAAGAAGACACAGTCTCGGAATAACCTTACCAAGATGAAAGGACAAAAGAATTGAGGAAAAGCTTATGCCGCTGCCGGAAGAGCAAGAGAAGGAATTATCCTTACGATCTGAGAAGACCGGCCCTATCAAGAATAAGGATGGAGTATATGAGTATTGATGGGACCGTAACAATGTTTCTAAGGGTGGTAGCACCCGAGACCCCGGAGACGATCGATGGATTTTGAGAAGACCCCGAACTTAACCTATTTCTTTCTAGCCTCTACGAATCTCGAGGACAAGATTCATTTTAAGGGTGGTAGGTTTGTAACATCCCAAAATTCTAAATTTTGGAATGTTATAATAAATAGATAGATTTGACTGATTGTCTGAAAGTGAGTGAATTCGAAACTTTTTGAAAGTTAAATGAGAGGGAATAAAAAGGACTTTCCCAAACTTTTATATTTGCTTTCTGATCTCCATGAATTCAAATTCTTTTCAAATACAAAACCCTTGAGCGAAGATGATATGACTTCTTCCATTTAAATTAAATGAAAGGGTATTTGAAAATAATTGAATTTCATTTGGAAATATTTCAATTCATAAACTTCATGCAGCTCAATTATTTTCATGAGAGAAGATAAAAGGACTTCTTCAAATTATATGAAATATGAGTTGGGAGTTTCAAAGAATTAAATTCAAAGTTCTTTTGAATTTATTTTCAATTTGGAGTTATTTGAGTTTTATTCAAATTATTTTTCTCCAAAAATAAAATATATGGAAATTAGGGTAACATGATTCCCTACAACAAAAAATTGGAGAGAAACAAATTTGAAACCAATTTGATATTTCTAAAATGATTTTTATTGGATTTTATTAGACCAGTAGCACTCTTTGAATTATCTGAATTTGTGTGAATTTTATTTAATGCTAGGAAAATGTTCATCTTGTAGAAAATCTTTTTCTGAAAATTTTGATATATAATATGCATATATAAAGTTTTATTTTATTTTCGCTTTTCAGTTTATCGCATTCTGTTTTAAAAAAAAGAACTGCGCGCGCCTGAAACTAACTGTCGCCTACGTACGCATCATAGTACCAGCGAGCGCCCTATTTTTTTATCCTATATGGACCAGGCCCAGCCAGCCTTTTCTTTTTTTATATATTTTTTCTTAGGCCGAATTTTGTAAAAAAAAACTGCACCGCAGCGTGCGCGGGGCCGGCCGAAGGCCTTTAGGCCCATCCGCCTCTTTTCTTCTCTGTTTCGTATAATTTTCGTTCCCACATTGCCTAGCCTTTAATCCCTAAGCCTCTTTTCCACCAATAAATATAGACCCATAGAGCCTCCAAAAATCATCCGATTCGGGTTAAATCAATATTTTGATTTGACTAGATCCATTTAAGAAAAATATTTTTCTCCTCTCCGACGCGACTTCTGGAAGTTGTCTCATCTCTCCAAAGTCGTCTTTTCTCTGCCTTATAAAGGTATCTTTCTTTATTCATTTTTTTTCATATACTTCCGTAGTTTATTATTTTTAGACTAATACGATAGAATAATTAGATTATCAATTAGTCTACGTATTTATACGTTAGACCTTAACCGTAGCTATTTTTTTCTTTCGTAAAACAGCTTGACCCTGATTTTTCAAATAGCCATAACTGTTCAGCCGTTTATCCAAATTAGATGAAACCAGCGTCTGTAGCTTCGTCTTGTTTTCACCTATCCAGTGAACCTGTCACATCAACTTTTTGAAATTTTCAAATTTCGAATTTTGTTTAGATTCATATTCAAACTTCTTTTGATCATATCTTTTTATCCGTAACTCCGTTTGAGTTGATTCTTTTTGCAAATTAAAGCTCTTGACCTAAACTTTCTGATAAGGCCAAATTCACGTAATTTTGGTACTATTAGAAATTGTTTTATGTTGCAAGAGCTATTTGCTTGGTTTTGATGTTTTCCGAATCGACTTCTTCGATCTTTCTAGTCTTTTGAGTGATTGCTTATGTGTGGTTACTATTGCTTGATTATGATAGATTGACCGGAGTGTGACGAGTAGAGCTATCAAGATTTTTGAGTGCGAATCATCTTCATCAACATTGCAGGCAAGTTCACACTTTGATCATACCTTTTCTACAACCCAGTTTTATTGCATTAGATCAATTCTCACACATTGCATGACTAGGATCTAATTAAATTGTGGGATGGGAAGTAGTTGAGGTAGTACCTATTACCTGTTTAATATCAAACATTTGGGAGTTACTTCTACGTTTGCCATTATGCCATGCTATGCTAGTAGACGTGGATTGGGTGAGTGATATCCATGACAGATGTGAGTTTGTTAATTAATGGTTTATCTAAGGTGGCAACTTAAACACACATCTGGGTGGATTGAGGCACCGGGTTATTCCAGGATTGCCTGTCTAGGCACCTGGGTAGACCAGGATTGCCTGTTTTTCTTTTGGACCGCCACCCAGGCTCAAAGGGATCATAAGATTATTCATGCTAGAAACTTCCGTGTGCAGCCACAAGCTATTATGGGCTCTAGCATAGTTGATTAAGTCGTGTGAACTCTTACAGTGGTAGACTAG
>NC_053027.1:481527972-481567148 GCF_003073215.2 Triticum urartu
ACTAACACCGGCTCCAAGATCACATAAAGCAGTTTTAACATAGTTTCTTTTAATGGAGCATGGTATAGTTGGTACACCGGGATCTCCAAGTTTCTTTGGTATTCCATCCTTAAAAGTATAATTAGCAAGCATGGTGGAAATTTCAGCTTCCGGTATCTTTCTTTTATTTGTAATTATATATTTCATGTACTTAGCATAAGGATTGGTTTTGAGCATATCAGTTAATCGCATACACAAAAAGATAGGTCTAATCATTTCAGCAAAGCGCTCAAAATCCTATCATCCTTTTTCTTGGATGGTTTGGGAGGAAAAGGCATGGGTTTCTGAACCCAAGGCTCTCTTTCTTTACCATGTTTCCTAGCAACAAAATCTTTCTTATCATAATGTTGATTCTTTGATTGTGGGTTATCAAGATCAACAGCAGGTTCAATTTCTATGTCATTATCATTACTAGGTTGAGCATCATCATGAACATTATTATTAACATTATCACTAGTTTCAGGTTCATTACCAGATTGAGTTTTAGCATCAGAAATAGAAATATCATTCAGATTCTCAGGTGTTTCAACAATAGGATCAGTAGAAGCATGCAAAGTTCTATCATTTTTCTTTTTCTTCTTTTTAGAAGAACTAGGTACATGTATGTTATTTCTCTGAGAATCTTGCTCAATTCTCTTAGGATGGCCTTTAGGATACAAAGGTTCCTGAGTCATTCTACCACTTCTAGTAGCCACTCTAACAACATTATCATTATCTTTACTATTCAATTCATTGAGCAAATCATTTTGAGCTTTAAGTACTTGTTCTACTTGAGTGGTAACCATAGAAGCATGTTTACTAATAAGTTTAAGTTCACCTTTAACATTAGCCATATAATCACCCAAGTGTTCAAGCATATTTGAATTGTATTTCAATTTTCTACCAAAATAAGCATTAAAGTCTTCTTGCTTAGCCATAAATTTATCAAACTCATCTAAGCATGGGCTAGCAAATTTAGTAAATGGGATTTCATCTTTATCATATCTATAGAGAGAATTTACCTTTACTACCTGTGTCGGGTTATCAAGACCATGAGTTTCTTCAATAGGTAAAGAATTAAGATTATATGTTTCTTCAACAGGCGGTAAATTAAGACCATGTATTTCTTCAATAGGAGGTAAATTCTTAACATCTTCAGCTTTAATACCTTTTTCTTTCATAGATTTCTTTGCCTCTTGCATATCTTCAGGACTGAGAAATAGAATACCCCTCTTCTTCGGAGTTAGTTTAGGAATAGGCTCAGGAATTGGCTCCGGAGGTGTCCAATTATTTTCATTTGTCAACATATTATTCAATAGAATTTCAGCTTCATCCGGTGTTCTTTCCCTGAAAATAGAACCAGCACAACTATCCAGGTAATCTCTGGAGGCATCGGTTAGTCTATTATAAAAGATATCAAGTATTTCATTTTTCTTAAGAGGATGATCAGGCAAAGCATTAAGTAATTGGAGAAGCCTCCCCCAAGCTTGTGGGAGACACTCTTCTTCAATTTGCACAAAATTATATATATCCCTTAAAGCAGCTTGTTTCTTATGAGGAGGGAAATATTTAGCAAAGAAGTAATAAATCGTATCCTGGGGACTACGCACACAACTAGGATCAAGAGAATTAAACCATATCTTAGCATCACCTTTTAATGGGAACAGAAATATTTTAAGGATGTAAAAGTAACGAGTTCTCTCATCTTTAGTGAACATGGTGGCTATATCATTCAATTTAGTAAGATGTGCCACAACAGTTTCAGATTCATAACCATGAAAAGGATCAGATTCAACCAAAGTAATTATATCAGGATCAACAGAGAATTCATAATCCTTATCAGTAACAAAGGTAGGTGAAGTAGAAAAAGCAGGGTCAGGTTTCATTCTAGCATTTAGAGATCGCTTACTCCATTTAGCTAATAACCTTTTGAGTTCATTTCCATTTTGGCAAGCTAAAATAGCTAAAGAAGCTTCTTGATCAAAGACATAACCCTTAGGAATAACAAGTGATTCTTCATCATCACTTTCATCAGTATCATCAGATTCAATATTTTCAATTTCTCTGGCCCTAGCAAGTTGTTCATCAAGAAAGTCACTAAGTGGCATAGTAGTATCAGGCATAGAGGTAGTTTCATCATAAGTATCATGCATAGCAGAAGTGGCATCATCAATAACATGCGACATATCAGAACGAATAGCAGAAGTAGGTGTAGGTGTCACAAACTTACTCATAACAGAAGGTGAATCAAGTGCAGAGCTAGATGGCAGTTCCTTACCTCCCCTCGTAGTTTAGGGATAGATCTTGGTTTTTGGATCTCTCAAGTTCTTCATAATGATAAGAAGATATATATCACAAGTGACTCAAAGAATAGAGCTATGCTCCCCGGCAACGGCGCCAGAAGATAGTCTTAATAACCCACAAGTATAGGGGATCGCAGCAGTTTTCGAGGGTAGAGTATTCAACCCAAATTTATTGATTCGACACAAGGGGAGCCAAAGAATATTCTCAAGTATTAGCAGCTGAGTTGTCAATTCAACCACACCTGGAAACTTAATATCTGCAGCAAAGTGTTTAGTAGCAAAGTAATATGATAGTAGTGATAACGGTAACAAAAAGTAACGGTAGTAAAAGCAATGTTTTTGGTATTTTGTAGTGATGATAGCAATAGCAACGGGAAAGTAAATAAGCGAAGAACAATATATGGAAAGCTCATAGGCAATGGATCAGTGATAGAGATTTATGCCGGATGCGGTTCATCATGTAACAGTCATAACCTAGGGTGACACAGAACTAGCTCCAGTTCATTGATATAATGTAGGCATGTATTCCTAATATAGTCATACGTTCTTATGGAAAAGAACTTGCATGACATCTTTTGTCCTACCCTCCCGTGGCAGCAGGGTCCTTACGGAAACTAAGGGGTATTAAGGCCTCCTTTTAATAGAGAACTGGAACAAAGCATTAACACATAGTGAATACATGAACTCCTCAAACTACGGTCATCACTGGTAAGTATCCCGATTATTGTCACTTCGGGGTTAACGGATCATAACACATAATAGGTGACTATAGACTTGCAAGATAGGATCAAGAACACTCATATATTGATGAAAACATAATAGGTTCAGATCTGAAATCATGGCACTCGAGCCCTAGTGACAAGCATTAAGCATAGCAAAGTCATAGCAACATCAATCTCAGAACATAGTGGACACCAGGGATCAAACCCTAACAAAACTAACTCGATTACATGATAGATCCCATCCAACCCATCACCGTCCAGCAAGCCTACGATGGAATTACTCACGCACAGCGGTGAGCATCATGAAATTGGTGATGGAGGATGGTTGATGATGACGATGGCGACGGATTCCCCTCTCCGGAGCCCTGAACGGACTCCAGATCAGCCCTCCCGAGAGGTTTTAGGGCTTGGCGGCGGCTCCATATCGTAAAACACGATGATTTCTTCTCTCTGATTTTTTTCTCCCCGAAACTCAATATATGGAGGTGGAGTTGGAGTCGGAGAGGCAACAGGGGGCCCACGAGGTAGGGGGCGCGCCCTAGGGGGGCATGCGCGCCCCCACCCTCGTGGAGAGATGGTGGCCCCCCTGGCCTTCATCTTTGGCAGGTATTTTTCTTATTTTCTGAAGGCTCCGTGAAGTTTCAGGTCATTCCGAGAACGTTTGCTCCTGCACATAAATAACACCATGGTAATTCTGCTGAAAACAACATCAGTCCGGGTTAGTTCCATTCAAATCATGCAAGTTAGAGTCCAAAACAAGGGCAAAAGTGTTTGGAAAAGTAGATACGTTGGAGACGTATCAGACACCTAAACCTGCTTCTGCTATTGATTCTGATATGTCGCATGTTATTGATGTTGCCACTTCTGCTATGCATGATACTTATGATGAAACTACTTCTATGCCTGATACTACTGTGCCACTCGGTGAATTTCTTGATGAACAACTTGCTAGGGATAGAGAGAATGAAATTATTGAAACTGATAATACTGATGAAAGTGATTAAGAAGGCTCTCCTAATAAATATGAATTACCTGTTGTGCCTGAGGGCTATGTTATGGATGAAGAAACTAAAAGAGACTTTCTTGCTTGCAATGATAGAAGTGATCTTAAGAAATTATTAGCTAAGCTTAAACAAAAAAACTCTAAATGCTAGAATGAAATATGATCCTACTTATGCTACTTCACCTATTTTTGTTACTGATAAGGATTATGAATTCTCTATTGATCCTGATATAATTACTTTGGTTGAATCTGATCTTTTTTATGGTTATGAATCTGAAACTGTTGTGGCACATCTTACTAAATTAAATGATATAGCCACCCTGTTCACTAATGATGAGAGAACTCGCTACTTTTATATCCTTAAAATATTTCCGTTCTCATTAAAGGGTGATGCTAAGATATGGTTTAATTCTCTTGATCCTGGTTGTGTGCGTAGTCCCCAGGATATGATTTATTACTTCTCTGCTAAATATTTCCCTGCTCATAAGAAACAAGCTGCCTTAAGGGATATATATAATTTTTTGCAAATTGAAGAAGAGAGTCTCCCACAAGCTTGGGGGAGGCTTCTCCAATTACTTAATGCTTTGCCTGATCACCCTCTTAAGAAAAATGAAATACTTGATATCTTTTATAATGGACTAACCGATGCTTTCAGAGATTACCTGGATAGTTGTGTTGGTTCTGTTTTCAGGGAAAGAACACCAGATGAAGCTGAAATTCTATTGAATAATATGTTGACAAATGAAAAATAATTGGACACTTCCTGAGCCAACTCCTGAGCCTATTCCTAAACCAACTCCGAAGAAAAGAGGTGTTCTATTTCTCAGTCCTGAAGATATGCAAGAGGCAAAGAAATCCATGAAAGAAAAGGGTATTAAAGCTGAGGATGTTAAGAATTTACCTCCCATTGAATAAATACACGGTCTTAATGTAGCGACCAGACCTCAAACAGTCTGATCTCTGTGCTCTGGTGTCATCCCTGGATCAGTAATGCTGACACCACACAGTACTCGGAGGATTTATAACAGAGTAGCAGTCACACACTTATTACATCGAATGTCTCCATAGAGATCTTACTACAATAAATATGGCTTAAGGCCATCTAATAACGATAACAGTGGAAGGCTTGGAAGATAAGTGAGTCCATCAACTCCAACGGCATCATTGAGTATAGAACCAGGACCTAAAAACTCCTTAATCGTCGTCTGAAAAGTCTGCAACATTAACGTTGCAGCCCGAAAACGGGTCAGCACATGGAATATGCTGGCAATGTAACACATAGAGAGTAATGGAATGAAATAACTATACTATGTGCATATTTGGCTGGTGGAAAGCTCTATGGTTACAGTTTTGCGTAAAGCCAATTTTTTCCTACTTCAAAGGAATAAATTTTATTTAACTATGATGGTAGTTGTTAAACATTGAGAATGGTTGACAGCATCCTCAATCCCAATTAAACATCATCATTAACAAAACCCAACAAAATTAATTTAGAGTAACATGTTGAGATTCACATGATAATCCAAGTACTAGATACTCAAGTTGTCCATAACCGGGGACACGGCTAACCATGATTAGTTTAATACACTCTGCAGAGGTTTGCACACTTTCCCCACAAGACTCGATCGCCTCCGTTTGGTTTCTCGCACTACATGGTGTTTGAGAAGACGGATGACCGAGACATAGTCTTTCAGAAGCGCTAGCACCTTACAATCGGGTAGACCGTACCACCTACATCTGCTAGTCTACCACTGTAAGAGTTCGCACGACTTAGTCAACTATGATAGAGCCCATAATAGCTTGTGGCTGCACATGGAAGTTTCTAGTATGAATAGTCTCATGATCCCTTTAAGCCTGGCTGGCGGTCCATAAAGAAAAATAGGCAATCCTGGAATACCCAGGTACCTCAATCCACCCAGATGTGTGTTTAAGTTGCCACCTTAGATAAACCATTAATTAACAAACTCACTTCTGTCTTAGATATCACTCACTCAATCCACGTCTACTAGCATAGCATGGCATAATGGCAAACGTAGAAGTAACTCCCAAAGGTTTGATATATAACAGGTGATAGGTACTACCTCAACTACTTCCCATCCCACAATTTAATTAGATCCTAATCATGCAATGTTTGAGGATTGATCTAATGCAATAAAACTGGGTAGTAGAAAAGGTATGATCAAAGTGTTACTTGCCTTGCTGATGATCCGCGAAACCTAGCGATTCGAAGTAACAGGCGGCGCACTCCGGGTATTCTATCGCAGACAAACAACAAACATACAATAAGTACTCATCTAATGCACAGGTAAAAGTCAAATAAGAGAACTAACCAGAAAGTTCAACTTAAGAACCCCGGTTTGCAAAAAGAATCAAATCGAACGAAGCAACGAAAGTCAAACGGCGAAAGAAAACAACTTTGTTCTACTAATCTGGATCTAAGTCAGGTTTTACAGTAGCAAAAACTTGTTTAAGTTGGTTAAACGGATAGAGGGTTTCGAGACAAAACTCCAGGCGCTTGAATCGCCTGATTCCGATAAACGAGCGAAAAGTTATACTAAAACAAAAATCGGATCAGAAATCGCGATCAGAAAAATTGCGGATTTAATCCGAGAAAAAGAAAAACGACGAACGTTCGCTAGAACGAACGAACGGACGAACGCTCGCTAAATAAATAAATCAGAAAAACGATCTATTTTAAAAAAACCGAAACTAAAAAAAACCGACGAAAAACCGACGGAAAAACCGTTTTTCAAAAAAAAACGACGGCACGGATTTCGAGGCGACCTCGGGCGGCGGGGCGGCGGGCGGCGGCGGCGGCGGCTTGCGGCGCTGGCGGCGGCGGCGGCGCGGGCGGGCGGCGCGGCTAGGGTTTGGGGGCGGCGGCTGGGCTAGCTTCGGCCTCGGGCGCCCCGGCTTATAGAGCCTGCCGGGCCAGAGTCCCGGGCGGACACGGCCCGGTTAGGTCGGTTGCCCTTTTTTTTAATAATTACATGCAAAAGAAAAATAAAAAGAAATACTAAACGGACTCCAAAAATCCCGAAATAAATTTTCTCGGGCTTCTAAAATCAAGCCGCACAAGGTGAACATTTATTTGGGGCCTAAATGCAATTGTGAAAAACACACATTTTTCCTAAATTCAAATAAAATAACGAAAACTCCGAAATAAAATCTTATTTGATTTTATTATTAAATCCTCAATATTTCTTTATTTTGGGAAAGTCATTTTATTCCCTCTCTCATATTTTTGTAATAGAAATAATTGATGATAAAATAATTAAAATCAAATGATCCTATTCCCAAAATTTGAGAAAACTCAAATATGAAAATAATGAATTCCCCAACTCTCTCCGTGGGTCCTTGAGTTGCGTAGAAATTCCTAGGATCAAACCAAAAGCCAAAATGAAATATGATATGCAATGATGATCTAATGTATAACATTCCAAATTGAAAATTTAGGATGTTATAAACCTACCCCCCTTAAGATGAATCTCACACTATAGATTCGGGTTGGCTAGAAAATAGGTGAGGGTGGTCATTGAGAAAATCTTTCTCTCGTTCCCAGGTGGCTTCATCCTCCGTGTGGTGGCTCCACTGAACTTTGCAAAACTTGATAACCTTGCTGCGAGTGACTTGGCTGGCAAACTCGAGAATCTTAATTGGTTTCTACTCATAGGTCAAATCGTTATCCAACTGAATTGTTTCCAATGGCACTGTGTCTCTCAAGGGTATGTCAGCCATCTCCGCATGACACTTCTTCAACTGAGAAACGTGGAACACATCATGAACTCCTGACAATCCTTCGGGCAATTTCAACTTGTATGCCACTTCTCCCATATGCTCCAAAACTCGATATGGTCCTACAAATCGTGGCGCTAACTTTCCTTTAACCCCAAAACGCTTTGTTCCCTGAAGTGGGGATACTCGAAGATAAGCTCTATCTCCAACTTCGTAAACAGTCTCCTTGCGTTTAGAATCTGCATAACTCTTCTGTCTGGACTGAGCTACCTTGAGCCTATCGCGAATCAATTTCACCTTCTGTTCAGACTCTTTAATCAAATCAGGCCCAAACAACTGGCGGTCTCCAACTTCGTCCCACGACTACGGTGTCCTGCACCTCCTTCCGTACAAAGCTTCGAAAGGGGCCATCTTTAAACTAGTTTGGTAACTGTTGTTGTAAGAGAACTCTGCATATGGCAAATTGTCGTCCCAACTAGATCCGTAATCTAGCGCACAAGCTCTCAGCATATCCTCCAAAATCTGATTGACTCTCTCGATCTGTCCATTTGTCTGTGGATGAAAAGCTGTACTGAATTCTAGCCTGGTACCCAAAGTTTCATGCAACTGCTTCCAGAACTTTGAGGTAAACTGGGTTCCTCTATCTGATACGATACTCCTCGGAACTCCATGCAGACATACGATCCTGGTCATGTATATCTTTGCCAACTTAGCACTGGTGTAAGTGGTCTTTACCGGGATGAAATGAGCTACTTTCATCAACCGATCAACTACAACCCAAATCGAGTCATAGCCTGAACGAGTCCTGGGTAATCCCGTGATAAAATCCATGCCTAACTTATCCCACTTCCATTCGGGTATCGGCAATGGCGGTAGCAATCCTGCTGGCTTCTGATGCTCTGCCTTTACTCTCTGACATACATCACAAACTGCTACATACTCTGCAATATCCTTCTTCATTCCGGTCCACCAGAAAATATCCTTCAAATCCAAATACATCTTGGTATTTCCTGGGTGAATCGAATATGGTGAATCGTGTGCCTCTTGCAGAATTAGCTTCCTAATCTCCGGGTCATTGGGCACATAAACACGGTCTTCATACCATAGGGTGTCGTGCTCATCCTCACGAAATCCTTTATCCTTTCCTTTGCTTATTTTCTCCTTTATAGAGGCAATCTCCTTGTCAGTCTTCTGAGCTTCTCTGATTCTATCCATCAAAGTTGACTGAATCTCCAATGCTGCTACATAGCCTCTCGGAACTATTTCCAAACATAACTCTCGAAGATTTTCGGCTAACTCCCTTGGGATTTCTCCCGTCATTAATGTATTGACATGGCTCTTACGGCTTAATGCGTCAGCTACTACATTAGCCTTTCCGGGATGGTAATGCAATCTCATATCATAATCCTTGATGAGCTCCAACCATCTCCTTTGTCTGAGGTTTAACTCCTTCTGTGTGAAAATGTATTTCAAACTCTTATGATCCGTGTACACCTCACAATGGTTTCCAATGAGGAAATGTCTCCATGTTTTCAATGCATGCACTACGGCTGCTAATTCCAAATCATGCGTAGCATAATTCAACTCATGAGGTTTCAGTTGTCTTGAGGCATATGAAACAACTCTCCCTTCCTGCATAAGCACTCCTCCAAGTCCTCGACGTGAAGTGTCGCAATACACCTCATAATCCTTGGTCTGGTCTGGCAAAATTAACACTGGTGAAGTAACCAAACGTTTCTTCAACTCCTGGAAACTAGCCTCACATTCCTCCGTCCATATGAACTTGGTATCTTTCTTCAACAACTCCGTCATAGGCTTCACAATCTTTGAGAAATTCTCAATAAATCTCCAGTAGTATCCTGCGAGTCCAAGAAAACTTAGTATCTCTCCAACCGTGGTTGGTGCTTCCCATTTGGTCACGGTATCAAGTTTAGTGGGATCAACTGCTATTCCTTCTCCGGATATAACGTGTCTGAGGAATCCTACTTCCTTCAACCAAAACTCAACCTGGTGGTAAAAGCTGTCTTAGGAATATCCTGTTCTCGAATCTTCAACTGGTGGTATCCTGATCGCAGATCGATCTTGGAAAATACCTTAGCTCCTTGCAATCGATCAAACAGATCATTGATCATTGGTAGTGGGTACTTGTTCTTGATTGTTACTTCATTCAATCCTCAATAATCGACAACCATTCTTAACGATCCATCCTTCTTCTCCACTAGAAGTACTGGCGATCCCCAAGGTGAAGAACTTGGGTGAATATAACCTTTGTCCAGTAACTCTTTAATCTACTTCTTAATTTCCACCAAATCCTTTGCAGGCATCCTGTATGGTCTCTTCGATATTGGTCCTGTGCCTGGCAATAGCTCAATCAAAAACTCAATATCTCTATCTGGTGGCATGCCTGGCAAATGCTCTGGAAATACATCAGGGAATTCCTTTACCACTGGTACTTCCTCCTGCACAACTCCTGTTAAGCAATTTACTTGAGTCCCTTTTGGCACATGTCGGGATACATACTTGATCCTTCTCCCTTCTGGGGTGGTAAGCAAAATTAACTTACTAGCACATTCAATATTCCCTTCATACTTGGATAACCAATCCATGCCTAATATCACATCCAATCCTTGGGATTCCAATACTATTAGGTCCGAGGGAAAAACATAGTTACCAATCCTTAATGGTAACCGGTCACACCATAGACTAGCCATATATTCTGCTCCAGGCAGGTTACTAACATGGGTGACCTAAGGGCTTGGGTTGGCAGTTTATACTTATCCACAAATCCCCTTGATATGTATGAATGCGATGCACCAGTATCGAAAAGAACGAGTGCAGTAAATGACTTAACCAAAAACTTACCGATTACTGCATCCGGCTGCTCTTCAACCTCCTCCACACTAAGGTGGTTCACCTGTCCCCTGTTGAAAGGGTTCAGCTTCTTCCCAGAGTTTCCATTGCCATTTCCATTTTGTGATTCAGGACATTCATTGGCATAATGTCCGGTCTTCTGGCATTTAAAGCAAGTGACTTGGCTCAGGTCTTTCTTGGCTGGGGTTGATGGGTTGGTGCGGTTCTGGCCGTTGCTTCCTCCATTACCATTACCATTCCTGGGGCCATTGTGATTGTGCGAGCTACCTCCTCCATGGGTATGCTGAAAATGTCCTCCCGGTCTAGGGGTAAAATGTGGCTTCTGATGAACTCCTGAATTATACTTTCCTTGTGCATACTTCCACTTGCAACTTTTAATTTGCTGCTGATTCCCTTCAATCATAAGAGCATGATCTACCAACTCCTGGTAGTTGTTGAAGGTTGCCACCATCAACTGCATGCTCAACTCATCATTCAGTCCTTCCAGAAACTTCTCCTGCTTAGTTGCATCCGTAGCAACGTCATCTGGGGCATAACGTGCTAGCTTACTAAAGTCCTCCACATACTGGCCAACTGTCCGTCCTCCTTGGCGCAAGTTGCGAAACTCTCGCTTCTTCATGGCCATAGCTCCTGCTGAAACATGGGCAGTGCGAAAAGCCTGCTGAAACTGGTCCCATGTGACAGTGTCGACAGGGAAAGTGGCTGTGAAATTCTCCCACCATGATGCTGCGGGTCCTTCAAGCTGATGTGCGGCAAACTTCACCTTCTCCGCGTTTGTGCATCCTGCTGTGGTCAACTCTCTAGCGGTCTTGCGGAGCCAATCATCTGCTACTATTGGCTCGGTGCTACTGGAAAACATCGGCGGGTTCAGCCTAAGAAAATGGGCTAAATGATCAACAGGTGGTGGTGGTGGTGGGTTGTTGTTCCCCTGGTTCTGATTCTGGACTAGCAACTGCATCAATGTGTTCTGCTGCTGGATCAACTGGGTGAGCTCCGGTGGAAAGGTAAATCCGGGATCACGTCTTGGAGGCACCTGAGGGTTTAGAAAAGATGAGATGTAAGAATAGAGGGGGTCTAAAGAGAAAACACTACCCATATGCACATGTGGCAAAATCAAACAATTCACTTCATTCAATCAAACAAGGGCATACAATCGATCTAACTATCGCAAAAGTGCTCGGACTACTATATTTACATGGTGGACTACTACTACTTATGAGGTGGTCTACTAGAAATATTCTTCGGTTGCAGACTCCATGATATCTGCTCCGGCTTCATCAACATAGTCATCATCGCTATCATCTGGATCCGAGTCGGTGTCGTCGATGATGATGTAGTCTTCCGGGCGAATCTCCTTGGGTTCTTCGTCTTCATCTACTGGTGTAGGGCCTCCCATAAATATCCCGATCTTCTTTGTTAGGTCAGAATTCTTGTCCACCAATACTTCAATTTCTTCTTCATAATCTTCACGTGTAGCCTTGAGTCCTTCCTCCAGTTCCTTGATCCTTGTCCTTGCCTTCTTCAGGTCTATCATGTCGGCGCACATCTGGTTCTCCTATCGTCGAATGTGCTGGTTTAACTCCTGGATAAAAGATGTAACTGATCTATCCTTTCTGGTGCTGATCATCTCCCAGTGCTCATCTCGGCGCCCACAAATCTGGTAGATAGTATCCTTGAGATCATTGCGGTAGACTTCTCCAATGCGTCCCATGGTGATGTGAGCTGCCATGCTCTTTCCTAGATTCCAAGTTGGTGCATCAAAAGAAAACTCTATGGGCTCAGTGACTGGCATGAACGTCCTTCCTGGAACTTGAACTTGAATCATCCAGCGCTCTTCTTTAGGTAAAGTGGCGTTGTAGGTTCTGGTGAAGCTTGGTACTCCTATGTTCAGGTATCTCGTGACTTCCTTCAAGTGATGTCCAAAGGGTGTATCTTCATTCTGTTGCGTGAACTTGTTCCTTGCATCCGCCATCCTAAAGAGTAGAAAAGACGAGGAGTCAGAAGAGAAAAGGGTGAATAGTGATCTAGGTCTTTAGCTTAGTGGTCGTGTCCTATAGTCAGCGTGTGCTCTGATACCATCTCTGTAGCGACCAGACCTCAAACAGTCCGATCTCTGTGCTCCGGTGTCATCCCTGGATCAGTAATGCTGACACCACACAGTAATCGGAGGATTTATAACAGAGTAGCAATCACACACTTATTACATCGAATGTCTCCATAGAGATCTTATTACAATAAATATGGCTTAAGGCCATCTAATAATGATAACAGCGGAAGGCTTGGAAGATAAGTGACTCCATCAACTCCAACGGCATCACTGAGTATAGAACCACGACCTAAAAACTCCTTAATCGTCGTCTGAAAAGTCTACAACATTAACGTTGCAGCCCGAAAACGGGTCAGCACATGGAATATGCTGGCAATGTAACACATAGAGAGTAATGGAATGAAATAACTATAATATATGCATATTTGGCTGGCGAAAGCTCTATGGTTACAGTTTTGCGTAAAGCCAATTTTTCCCTACTTCAAAGGAATAAATTTTATTTAACTATCATGGTAGTTGTTAAACATTGAGAATGGTTGACAGCATCCTCAATCCCAATTAAACATCATCATTAACAAAACCCAACAAAATTAATTTAGAGTAACATGTTGAGATTCACATGATAATCCAAGTACTAGATACTCAAGTTGTCCATAACTGGGGACACGGCTAACCAAGATTAGTTTAATACACTCTGCAGAGGTTTGCACGCTTTCCCCATAAGACTCGATCGCCTCCGTTTGGTTTCTCGCACTACATGGTGTTTGAGAAGACGGATGACCGAGACATAGTCTTTCAGAAGCGCTAGCACCTTACGATCGGGTAGACCGTACCACCTACATCCCCTACATCTGCTAGTCTACCACTGTAAGAGTTCGCACGACTTAGTCAACTATGATAGAGCCCATAATAGCTTGTGGCTGCACACGGAAGTTTCTAGTATGAATAGTCTCATGATCCCTTTGAGCCTGGGTGGCGGTCCATAAAGAAAAACAGGCAATCCTGGAATACCCAGGTACCTCAATCCACCTAGATGTGTGTTTAAGTTGCGACCTTAGATAAACCATTAATTAACAAACTCACATCTATCATGGATATCACTCACCCAATCCACGTCTACTAGCATAGCATGGCATAATGGCAAACGTAGAAGTAATTCCCAAAGGTTTGATATATAACAGGTGATAGGTACTACCTCAACTACTTCCCATCCCACAATTTAATTAGATTCTAGTCATGCAATGTTTGAGGATTGATCTAATGCAATAAAACTGGGTAGTAGAAAAGGTATGATCAAAGTGTTACTTGCCTTGCTGATGATCCGCGAAATCTAGCGATTCGAAGTAACAGGCGGCGCACTCCGGGTATTCTATCGCAGACAAACAACAAACATACAATAAGTACTCATCTAATGCACAGGTAAAAGTCAAATAAGAGAACTAACCAGAAAGTTCAACTTAAGAACCCCGGTTTGCAAAAAGAATCAAATCGAACGAAGCAACGAAAGTCAAACGGCGAAAGAAAACAACTTCGTTCTACTAATCTGGATCTAAGTCAGGTTTTACAGTAGCAAAAACTTGTTTAAGTTGGTTATACAGATAGAGGGTTTAGAGACGAAACTCCAGGCGCTTGAATCGCCTGATTCCGATAAACGAGCGAAAAGTTATACTAAAACAAAAATCGGATCAGAAATCACGATCAGAAAAATCGCGGATTTAATCCGAGAAAAAGAAAAACGACGAACGTTCGCTAGAACGAACGAACGGACGAACGCTCGCTAAATAAATAAATCAGAAAACCGATCTATTTTAAAAAAACCGAAATTAAAAAAACCGAAGGAAAAACCGAACGGTTTTTCAAAAAAAAACGGTGGCACGAATTTTGAGGCGACCTCGGGCGGCGGGTCAGCGAGGCGGCGGGCGGCGGCGGCGGCGTGCGGCGCTGGTGGGCGGCGCGGCTAGGGTTTGGGGGTGGCGGCTGGGCTGGCTTCGGCCTCAGGCGCCCCGGCTTATAAAGCCTGTCGGGCCAGAGTCCCGGGCGGACACGACCCGGTTAGGTCGGTTGCCCTTTTTTTAAATAATTACGCGTAGAAGAAAAATAAAAAGAAATACTAAACGGACTCCAAAAATCCCGAAATAAATATTCCCGGGCTTCTAAAACCAAGCCGCACAAGGTGAACATTTATTTGGGGCCTAAATGCAATTTTGAAAAACGCACATTTTTCCTAAATTCAAATAAAATAACAAAAACTCCGAAATAAAATCTTATTTGATTTTATTATTAAATCCTCAATATTCTTTATTTTGGGAAAGTCAATTTATTCCCTATCTCATATTTTTGTAATAGAAATAATTGATGATAAAATAATTAAAATCAAATGATCCTATTCCAAAAATTTGAGAAAACTCAAATATGAAAATAATGAATTCCCCAACTCTCTTTGTGGGTCCTTGAGTTGCGTAGAAATTCCTAGGATCAAACCAAAAGCAAAAATAAAATATGATATGCAATGATGATCTAATGTATAACATTCCAAATTGAAAATTTGGGATGTTACACTTAATTTACCGCCTATTGAAGAAACATATGGTCTTGATAGCCCGACATAGGTAGTAAAGGTAAATTCTTTCTATAGTTATGATAAAGATGAAATCCCATTTACTAAGTTTGCTAGCCCATGCTTGGATGAGTTTGATGACTTTATGGTTAAGCAAGAAAACTTCAATGCTTATGTTGGTAGAGAATTGCTGATATGCTTGAACACTTGGGTAATTATAAGGCTAATGTTAAAGGTGAACTTAAACTTATTAGTAAACATGCTTCTATGGTTACCACTCAAGTAGAACAAGTACTTAAAGCTCAAAATGATTTGCTCAATGAATTGAATAGTAAGAATAATGACTATGATGTTAGAGTGGCTACTAGAACTAGTAGAATGACTCAGGAACCTTTGTATCCTGAAGGCCACCCTAAGAGAATTGAGCAAGATTCTCAGAGAAATAATATAGATGCACCTAGTCCTTCTAAGAGCAAGAAAAAGAAAAATGCTAGGACTTTGCATGCTTCTAGTGAACCTATTGCTGACATACCTGAGAATCCCAATGATATCTCTATTTCTGATGCTGAAACACAATTTGGTAATGAAAATGAAACCAGTGATAATTTTAATGATAATGTTCATGTTGATGCTCAACCTAGCAATGATAATGATGTAGAGATTGAACCTGCTGTTGATCTTGATAACCCACAATCAAAGAATCAACGTTATGATAAAAGAGACTTTGTTGCTAGGAAACACGGTAAGGAAAGAGAGCCTTGGGTTCAGAAACCCATGCCTTTTCCTCCTAAGCCATCCAAGAAAAAGGATGATGGGGATTTTGAGCGCTTTGCTGAAATGATTAGACCTATATTTTTGCGCATGCGATTAACTGATATGATCAAAATGAATCCGTATGCTAAGTATATGAAAGAAATTATCACTAATAAAAGAAAGATACCGGAAGCTGAAATTTCCACCATGCTTGCTAGTTATACTTTTAAGGGTGGAATACCTAAGAAACTAGGAGATCCAGGAGTACCAACTATACCATGCTCCATTAAAGAAACTATGTTAAAACTGCTTTATGTGATCTTGGAGCCGGTGTTAGTGTTATGCCTCTCTCTTTATATCATAGACTTGATTTGAATAGGTTGACACCTACTGAAATATCTTTGCAAATGGCTAATAAATCAACTATTATACATGTCGGTATTTGTGAGGATGTGCCTGTTGTGGTTGCAAATGTTACTATTTTAACGGACTTTGTTATTCTTGATATTCCCGAGGACGATAGTATGTCTAATTCTTGGAAGACCCTTTTTGAATACTGCGGGGGCTGTTATTGACTGCACCAAAGGCAATGTCACTTTTCATGTTAATGGTAATGAGCATACGGTACACTTTCCGAGGAAACAACCTCAAGTCCACAGTATCAATTCTATTGGAAAAAATCCATCGATTATTTTTGGAGGTTTTGAATTTCCTCTACCTATTGTCAAGAAGAAATATGATATTATTATTGTTGGGGATGTCCATATCCCCGTTGAGGTAACCTAGTGTTATTCGAAATTTCTACGGTTCCATGTTATTCGGAATGGGTTTGTTAACAAGACCTAATCAACCTTGCTAGTGGATTCCTTTTGATGATCATGAGATGGATGAATTTAGAAAACACAAATCTCTGTACCCTCCTTTTACTTTCTGTTATTTGTATTAAATAAAATAAAAATAGTATTTTCTGTTTGCTATCTGAATTATCCGTGTAATATAAAAATACCCCGCAAATAAATGTTCTCCAAATGCCCTGAAATTTAAATATGATTTTTTCTAGAATATTTGAGAATATTTGGCACTGAGAACACAGCAGGGGGGCATCCACCTGGCCACGAGGGTGGAGGGTGCGCCCTACCCCCCTGGGCGCGCCCCCCTGCCTCGTGGGCCCACGATGGCCCTCCTCCACTTATTCCTGCATCCACACACTCATTGCTAGATGCCGGTGCTCATACTTTTTCATTGTAATATACATGCTAGTTTATTTCCTTTTTATGCTTTCTTCTTGTGTGTTTAATAAACCTTAAGAAAAACCAAAAAAAATTAGTTGTAGATTTTAATTAGTTTACTTTCCATGCTTGTAGTAGTAATTAAAAAGAAAACCCAAAAATATTTCTTCTTGTTCTTTTTGCTTGTTGGGAGCTTTCCCGTGTATATAGTTTTATTTCTTTTCTTTTCTTTGGGGGTCGATAGGAGAAGATCATGATTAAATTGTTGAAGTGGCTCTTATATACATTATTGTTGATCTGACAAAAGAGCCCATATTGCCTTGTCTTCTCTTGTTTATTGAATGCTTGTAGATTCGAGCTTAGTCCAATGCACGTGCACTATTATTATTATTCACATCATTCGGTCGTGCAAGTGAAAGGCAATTATGACGATATATGATGGACTGATTGAGATGAGAAAAGCTGGTATGAGCTCGACCTCTCTTGTTTTTGTAAATATAATTAGTTCATCGTTCCTGATTCAACCTATTATGAATAAACATGTTTGCAATGACAATTAGAGATTATAGTTGCTTATGCCATGCTTAACTAGCTAGGAGCTTATAATGGTTTACCTTGCGTGCCAACATGCTATTAAAATGGTTGTGATGTTGTATGATAGGGTGGTATTCTCTTTTGAACGATTCGAGTGGCTTGACTTGGCACATGTTCACACATGTAGTTGAAACAAAACCAACATAGCCTCTACGATATTTATGTTCCTGGTGCATTATATCCTACTCATGCTTGCATTCGGTGTTGATTAATTTTAATGCATGTTCATGACTGTTGTCGCTCTCTAGCTGGTCGCTTCCCAGTCTTTTTCTAGCCTTCACCTGTACTAAGCGGGAATACTGCTTGTGCATCCAATCCCATAAACCCCAAAGTTATTCCATATGAGTCCACCATACCTACCTATATACGGTATCTACCTGCTGTTCCAAGTAAATTTGTATGTACCAAACTCTAAACCTTCAAATAAGTATCCTGTTTTGTATGCTCGAATAGCTCATGTATCAACTAGGGCTGTCTGTATCTTCCATGTTAGGCGGGTTATTCTCAAGAGGTGTGAACTCCGCTCCTCACTCACGAGAAAATGGCTGGTCACCGGGATGCCCAGTCCCATGCTTTATGCAACTCAAATCAAAATAATTGCAAACAAAACTCCCCCAGGAATGTTGTTAGTTGGAGGCACTCGTTGTTTCGAGCAAGCCATGGATTTATGCTTGTTGGTGGAGGGGGAGTATAAACTTTACCATTCTGTTTGGGAACCGCCTATAATGTGTGTAGCATGGAAGATATCGCCATCTCTTGGTTGTTATGTTGACAATGAAAGTATACCGCTCAAAATATTATTCATCTCTATTTCAAAACTGAGCTCTGGCACCTCTACAAATCCCTGCTTCCCTCTGCGAAGGGCCTATCTATTTACTTTCATGTTGAGTCATCATCCTCTTATTAAAAAGCACCAATTGGAGAGCACTACTGTCATTTGCATTCATTACTGTTAGTTTACATTGAGTATGACTTGAATGGATCTCTTTTACCATGAATTAAAATGTCTAGTCAGTCCTTGATCTTTAAAGGTGCTCTGTATTTATGTTTTGTGGTCTCAGAAAGGGCTAGTGAGATATCATCTTGTTATATCATATTATGATTGTTTTGAGAAAGTGTTGTCATCCGAGATTTATTATTATTACTCGCTAGTTGATTATGCCATTGATATGAGTAAACATGAGACCTAAGAGTTATTGTGAATATGGTTAGTTTATAATCTCTGCTGAAAACTTGAATGCTGGCTTTACATATTTACAACAACAAGAGCAAACAGAGTTTGTAGAAGTTTTTCTTTATCACTTTCAGTTTGTCAACTGAATTGCTTGAGGACAAGCAAAGGTTTAAGCTTCGGGGAGTTGATACGTCTCCGTCGTATCTACTTTTCCAAACACTTTTGCCCTTGTTTTGGACTCTAACTTGCGTGATTTGAATGGAACTAACCTGGACTGACGCTGTTTTCAGCAGAATTGCCATGGTGTTATTTATGTGCAGAAACAAAAGTTCTCGGAATGACCTGAAACTCCACGGAGCGTATTTTTGAAAATAATAAAAAATACTGGCAAAAGATCAAGGCCAGGGGGCCCACACCCTAGCCACGAGGGTGGGGGCACGCCTGCCCCCCTGGGCGTGCCCCCTACCTCGTGGGCCCCCTGGAGCTCCTCCGACCTCAACTCCAACTCTATATATTCGTGTTCGGAGAGAAAAAAATCAGGGAGAAAAATTCATCCCGTTTTACGATACGGAGCCGCCGCCAAGCCCTAAACTCTCTCGGGAGGGCTGATCTAGAGTCTGTTCGGGGCTCCGGAGAGGGGAATACGTCGCCATCGTCATCATCAACCATCCTCCATCACCAATTTCATGATGCTTACCGCCGTGCGTGAGTAATTCCATCGTAGGCTTGCTGGACGGTGATGGGTTGGATGAGATTTATCATGTAATCGAGTTAGTTTTGTTAGGGTTTGATCCCTAGTATCCACTATGTTCTGAGATTGATGTTGCTATGACTTTGCTATGCTTAATGCTTGTCACTAGGGTCCGAGTGCCATGATTCTAGATCTGAACCTATTATGTTTTCATGAATATATGAGAGTTCTTGATCATATCTTGCAAGTCTATAGTCACCTACTATGTGTTATGATCCGGCAACCCCGAAGTGACAATAATCGGGACCACTTCTGGTGATGACCGTAGTTTGAGGAGTTCATGTATTCACTATGTGTTAATGCTTTGGTCCGGTACTCTATTAAAAGGAGGCCTTAATATCCCTTAGTTTCCGCTAGGACCCCGCTGCCACGGGAGGGTAGGACAAAAGATGTCATGCAAGTTCTTTTCCATAAGCACGTATGACTATATTCGGAATACATGCCTACATTACATTGATGAATTGGAGCTAGTTCTGTGTCACCCTAGGTTATGACTGTTACATGATGAACCGCATCCGGCATAATTCTCTATCACCGATCCATTGCCTACGAGCTTTCCATGTATTGTTCTTCTCTTATTTACTTTTCCGGTGCTATTGTTATCATCACTACAAAATACCAAAAACATTACTTTTGCTACCGTTACTTTTGCTATCGTTACCACTACTATCATATTACTTTGCTACTAAACACTTTGCTGCAGATATTAAGTTTCCAGGTGTGGTTGAATTGACAACTCAGCTGCTAATACTTGAGAATATTCTTTGGCTCCCCTTGTGTCGAATCAATAAATTTGGGTTGAATACTCTACCCTCGAAGACTGTTGCGATCCCCTATACTTGTGGGTTATCAAGTATGCACCATTGCGACAGTTCGTCGTGCCGAGACACCACGTGATGATCGGGTGTGATAAGATCTATGTTCACATAGAACGGGTGCAAGCTAGTTTTGCACACATAGAATACTTGGGTTAAACTTGACGAGCCTAGCATATGCAGATATGGCCTCGGAACACTGAGACCGAAAGGTCGAGCGTGAATCATATAGTAGATATGATCAACATAGTGATCTTCACCATTGAAAGCTACTCCATCTCACGTGATGATCGGACATGGTTTAGTTGATATGGATCACGTGATCACTTAGATGATTAGAGGGATGTCTATCTAAGTGGGAGTTCTTAAGTAATATGATTAATTGAACTTAAATTTATCATGAACTTAGGCTATGTTTGGTAGCGAAGTATTGTAAAAACCAAAGTAACAAAAAAACCACATTATTTTAGCATGTAGGTACACAATACTGCAGTTTTGACATACCATTGTATTTTGAAGTATTCAGAATACAATGACCTGTTTGGCAAGTGATTATATGCAACAACGTAAATTAGCTAGCTAGCTATATTGAGTAGTTGCAATGCGCCCGGCCGGTGCTAGCTAGCTAGCCGCATGACTGAACGACCATGCATAACAACCAGCCGCATGCACTCAAATGCCATGCACAAAGCTAGAAGAAGGCAATTGAACACGACATGGAGCTACCAGCGGCTCCGCGTGGACTCAGGCTTGTCCTCAACTATATTGAAGATGGAATTTGTCCTGTCCATAACCTGCTGCAAGCTTTTCCTGTTGACTGTTGTACTGGATTGGATCCCTTGTGCTAACCAAGGGCAGCGTGCCGGCCAACTTCATGACAGGGCAACAAGGCAATTTCCCTATTAACTGTTGTATTGGATTGGATCTCTTGTGCAAACCAAGGGCAGCGTGCCGGCCAACTTCACGACAGGGCAACAAGAAAATTTCGCTCTCCGTTTATAATGGACTTTCGTTCCTCTCGGCTGGCACTAGGCAGTAGGAACGGGAACAATGCGGCCATGCGGAGGCAGGGGGCTGAAGATCAGCATACTCGTGTTGATCTCTCCTTTGCATGCTGGCTGTGGCTTAAAGGCAGGAAGAAGACAAGCGATGCAATGTTTCTTTCGTGTGCTCAGTTTTAAAAAAAGAGGTCGAGGGTTCTTTTTTTAGATAGAGAAAAAACTATGGTTTTAATACCACTATTTTCTCTAATAGCCAAACAGTTCTTAGGAATTAAAACTGTGATATTTTAAAAACTGTAGTATTCTATGAATACTTAGAAAAAACTCTGTTACCAAACGGGGCCTTAGTTCTAATAGTATTTGCATATCTATGTTGTAGATCAATTGCTCGCGTATAGCTTCCCCGTTTTACTTATGATATGTTCCTAGAGAAAAACTATGTTGAAAGATGTTAGTAGCAATGATGCGGACTAGCTCCGTGATCTGAGGATTATCCTCATTGTCACACAGAAGTATTATGTTCTTGATGCACCGCTAGGTGATGGACCTATTGCAGGAGCAGATGCAGATGTTATTGTTGGGGAACGTAGTAATTTCAAAAATATTACTACGCACATGAAAGATCATGGTGATGCATAGCAACGAGAGGAGAGAGTGTTGTCCACGTACCCTCGTAGACCGAAAGCGGAAGCGTTAGCACAACACGGTTGATGTAGTCGTACGTCTTCATGATCTGACCGATCAAGTACTGAACGTACGACACCTCCGAGTTCAGCACACGTTCAGCCCGATGACGTCCCTCGAACTCCGATCCAGCCGAGTGTTGAGGGAGAGTTTCGTCAGCACGACGGCGTGGTGACGATGATGATGTTCTACCGACGCAGGGCTTCGCCTAAGCACCGCTACAGTATTATCGAGGTGGACTATGGTGGAGGGGGGCACCGCACACGGCTAAAAGATCAAATGATCAATTGTTGTGTCTATGGGGTGCCCCCTGCCCCCGTATATAAAGGAGCAAGGGGAGGAGGCGGCCGGCCAGGGAGAGGCACGCCAAGGGGGAGTCCTACTCCCACTAGGAGTAGGACTCCTCCTATTCCTAGTAGGAGTAGGAGAGGGGGAAGGAAAGGGAGAGGGGGAGAAGAAAAGAGGGGGCCGGCCCCCTTGCCCTAAACCAATTCGGTTTGGGCCTTGGGGGGGCCCATACTCCCCTTGCTGCCCTCTATTTCCACTTAGGCCCATGTAGGCCCATTAAGCCCCCGGGGGGTTCCGGTAACCTCCCGGTACTCCGGTAAAATCCCGATTTCACCCGGAACACTTCCGATATCCAAACATAGGCTTCCAATATATCAATATTCATGTCTCGACCATTTCGAGACTGCTCGTCATGTCCGGGATCACATACGGGACTCCGAACAACCTTCGGTACATCAAAACATATAAACTCATAATATAACCGTCATCAAACATTAAGCGTGCGGACCCTACGGGTTCGAGAACTATGTAGACATGACCGAGACATGTCTCCGGTCAATAACCAATAGCGGAACCTAGATGTTCATATTGGCTCCCACATATTCTACGAAGATCTTTATCAGTCAAACGCATAACAACATACGTTGTTTCCTTTGTCATCGGTATGTTACTTGCCCGAGATTCGATCATCGGTATCTCAATACCTAGTTTAATCTCGTTACCTGCAAGTCTCTTTACTCATTCTGTAATACATCATCCCACAACTAACTCATTAGTTGCAATTCTTACAAGGCTTAAGTGATGTGCATTACCGAGAGGGCCCAGAGATACCTCTCCGACAATCGGAGTGACAAGTCCTAATCTCGAAATACGCCAACCCAATAAGTACCTTCGGAGACACCTGTAGAGCACCTTTATAATCACCCAGTTACGTTGTGACGTTTGGTAGCACACAAAGTGTTCCTCCGGTAAACGGGAGTTGCATAATCTCATAGTCATAGGAACATGTATAAGTCATGAAGAAAGCAATAGCAGAATACTAAACGATCATGTGCTAAGCTAACGGAATGGGTCAAGTCAATCACATCATTCTCATAATGATGTGATCTCATTAATCAAATTACAACACTTTGTCTATGGTTAGGAAACTTAACCATCTCTGTCTATGTTAGGAAACCTTAACCATCTCTGATCAATGAGCTAGTCAAGTAGAGGCATACTAGTGACATACTGTTTGTCTATGTATTCACACATGTATTACGTTCCTGTTAATCCAATTCTAGCATGAATAATAAACATTTATCATGATATAAGGAAAATAAATAATAACTTTATTATTGCTCTAGGGCATATTTCCTTCAGTCTCCCACTTGCACTAGAGTCAATAATCTAGATTACACAGTAATGGTTCTAACACCCATGGAGCCTTGGTGCTGATCATGATTTGCTCGTGGAAGAGGCTTAGTCAACAGGTCTGCAACATTCAGATCCATATGTATCTTGCAAATTTCTATGTATCCCACCTGGACTAAATCCCGGATGGAATTGAAGCGTCTCTTGATGTGCTTGGTCCTCTTGTGAAATCTGGATTCCTTTGCCAAGGCAATTGCACTATTGTCACAAAAGATTTTCATTGGACCCGATGCACTAGGTATGACACTAGATCGGATATGAACTCCTTCATCTAGACTCCTTCATTTGCTGCTTCCGAAGCAGCAATGTACTCCGCTTCACATGTAGATCCCGCCACAACGCTTTGTTTAGAACTGCACCAACTGACAGCTCCACGTTCAATGTAAACATGTATCCGATTTGTGATTTAGAATCGTCCGGATCAGTGTCAAAGCTTGGATCAACGTAACCATTTACGATGGGCTCTTTGTCACCTCCATAAATGAGAAACATATCCTAGTCCTTTTCAGGTATTTCAGGATGTTCTTGACCGCTGTCCAGTGATCCACTCTGGATTACTTTGGTACCTCCCTGCTAGACTTATAGCAAGGCACACATCAGGTCTGGTACACAGCATTGCATACATGATAGAGCCTATGGCTGAAGCATAGGGAACATCTTTCATTTTCTCTCTATCTTCTGCAGTGGTCGGGCATTGAGTCTTACTCAACTTCACACCTTGTAACACATGTAAGAACCCTTTCTTTTCTTGATCCATTTTGAACTTCTTCAAAACTTTGTCAAGGTATGTGCTTTGTGAAAGTCCAATTAAGCATCTTGATCTATCTCTATAGATCTTGATGCCCAATATATAAGCAGCTTCACCGAGGTCTTTCATTGAAAAACTCTTATTCAAGTATCCTTTATGCTATCCAGAAATTCTGTATCATTTCTAATCAACAATATGTCATCCACATATAATATTAGAAATGCTACAGAGCTCCCACTCACTTTCTTGTAAATACAGGCTTCTCCAAAAGTCTGTATAAAACCAAATGTTTGATCACACTATCAAAGCGTTTATTCCAACTCCGAGAGGCTTGCACCAGTCCATAAATGGATCGCTGGAGCTTGCACACTTTGTTAACTCCCTTTGGATCGACAATACCTTCTGGTTGCATCATATACAACTCTTCTTCCAGAAATCCATTCAGGAATGCAGTTTTGACATCCATTTGCCAAATTTCATAATCATAAAATGCGGCAATTGCTAACATGATTTGGACAGACTTAAGCATCGCTACGGGTGAGAAGGTCTCATCGTAGTCAATCCCTTGAACTTGTCGAAAACCTTTTGCAACAAGTCGAGCTTTATAGACAGTAACATTACCGTCAGCGCCAGTCTTCTTCTTGAAGATCCATTTATTCTCAATTGCTTGCCGACCAACGGGCAAGTCAACCAAAGTCCACACTTTGTTCTCATACATGGATCCCATCTCAAATTTCATGGCCTCAAGCCATTTGGCGGAATCTAGGCTCACCATCGCTTCTTCATAGTTCGTAGGTTTGTCATGGTCTAGTAACATAACTTCCAGAACAGGATTACCGTACCACTCTGGTGCGGATCTTACTCTGGTTGACCTACGAGGTTCAGTAACAACTTGATCTAAAGTTTCATGATCATCATCATTAACTTCCTCACTAATTGGTGTAGGTGTCGCAGAAACCGTTTTCTGTGATGAATTACTTTCCAATAAGGGAGCAGGTACAGTTACCTCATCAAGTTCTACTTTCCTCCCACTCACTTCTTTCGAGAGAAACTCCTTCTCTAGAAAAACTCCGAATTTAGCAACAAAAGTCTTGCCTTCGGATCTGTGATAGAAGGTGTACCCAACAGTCTCCTTTGGGTATCCTATGAAGACACATTTCTCCGATTTGGGTTCGAGCTTATCAGGTTGAAGCTTTTTCACATAGCATCGCAGCCCCAAACTTTCAGAAACGACAACTTTGGTTTCTTACCAAACCATAGTTCATAAGACAGTCTCCAGATTTCGATGGTGCCCTATTTAAGGTGAATGCGGCCGTCTCTAAAGCATAACCCCAAAACGATAGCGGTAAATCAGTAAGAGACATCATAGATCGCACCATATCTAGTAAAGTATGATTACGACATTCAGACACACCATTACGTTCTGGTGTTCCGGGTGGCGTGAGTTGCGAAACTATTCCGCATTGTTTCAAATGAAGACCAAACTCATAACTCAAATATTCTCCTCCACGATCAGAATTGTAGAAACTTTATTTTCTTGTTACGATGATTTTCAACTTCACTCTGAAATTCTTTGAACTTTTCAAATGTTTCAGACTTATGTTTCATTAAGTAGATATACCCATATCTGCTTTAAATTCATCTGTGAAGGTGAGAAAATAACGATATCACCACGAGCCTCAACATTCATCGGACCACATACATCTATATGTATGATCTCCAACAAATCTGTTGCTCTCTCCATAGTTCCGGAGAACGGCGTTTTAGTCATCTTGCCCATGAGGCACGGTTCGCAAGTACCAAGTGATTCATAATCAAGTGGTTCCAAAATCCATTAGTATAGAGTTTCTTCATGCACTTTACTCCGATATGACCTAAACGGCAGTGCCACAAATAAGTTGCACTATCATTATCAACTCTGCATCTTTTGGCTTCAATATTATGAATATGTGTATCACCACTATCGAGATTTAGTAAAACTAGACCACTCTTCAAGGGTGCATGACCCTAAAAGATATTACTCACATAAATAGAACAACCATTATTCTCTGATTTAAATGAATAACCGTCTCGCATCAAACAAGATCCAGATATAATGTTCATGCTCAACACTGGCACCAAATAACAATTATTTAGGTCTAATACTAATCCCGAAGGTAGATGTAGAGGTAGCGTGCCGACCGCGATCACATCGACTTTGGAACCATTTCCATGCGCATCGTCACCTCGTCCTTAGCCAATCTTTGCTTAATCCGTAGCCCCTATTTCGAGTTGCAGATGTTAGCAACAGAACCAGTATCAAATACCCAGGTGCTACTGCGAGCATTAGTAAGGTACACATCAATAACATGTATATCACATATACCTTTGTTCACCTTGCCATCCTTCTTATCCGCCAAATACTTGGGGCAATTCTGCTTCCAGTGACCAGTCTGCTTGCAGTAGAAGCTCAGTCTCAGGCTTAGGTCCAGACTTGGGTTTCTTCTCTGAGCAGCAACTTGCTTGCTGTTCTTCTTGAAGTCCCTTCTTCTTCCCTTTACCCTTTTTCTTGAAACTGGTGGTCTTATTGACCATCAACACTTGATGCTCCTTCTTGATTTCTACCTCCGCTGCCTTTAGCATTGCGAAGAGCTCGGGAATTGTCTTATCCATCCCTTGCATATTATAGTTCATCACAAAGCTCTTGTAGCTTGGTGGCAGTGATTGGAGAATTCTGTCAATGACGCTATCATCCGGAAGATTAACTCCCAGTTGAATCAAGTGATTGCAGTATCCCAGACATCTTGAGTATATGCTCACTGACAGAACTATTCTCCTCCATCTTGCAGCTGTAGAACTTATTGGAGACTTCATATCTCTCAATCCGGGCATTCTTTTGAAATATTAACTTCAACTCCTGGAACATCTCATATGCTCCATGACGTTCAAAATGTCGTTGAAGTCCCGGTTCTAAGCCGTAAAGCATGGCACACTGAACTATCGAGTAGTCATCAACGTGCTCTGCCAGGCATTCATAATGTTTGTAGTTGCTGGCTGCAGGTGGACCTAGCGGTGCTTCCAGGACGTAATTCTTCTGAGCAGCAATGAGGATAATCCTCAAGTTACGGACTCAGTCGTGTAATTGCTACCATCATCTTTCAACTTTGCTTTCTCAAGGAACAGCATTAAAATTCAACGAAACAACAACACGGGCCATCTATCTACAATCAACATAGACAAGCATATACTATCAGGTACTAAGTTCATGATAAACTTAAGTTCAATTAATCATATTATTTAAGAACTCCCACTTAGATAGACATCCCTCTAATCCTCTAAGTGTTACGTGATCCATATCAACTAAACCATGTCCGATCATCACGTGAGATGGAGTAGTTTCAATGGTGACATCACTATTTGATCGTATCTACTATATGATTCACGTCGACCTTTCGGTCTCCGTGTTCCGAGGCCATATCTGTTATATGCTAGGATCGTCAAGTTTAACCTGAGTATTCCGCGTGTGCAATTGTTTTGCACCCGTTGTATTTGAACGTAGAGCCGTCACACCCGATCATCACGTGGTGTCTCAGCACGAAGAACTTTCACAACGGTGCATACTCAGGGAGAACACTTTATACTTTGATAATTTAGTGAGGGATCATCTTATAATGCTACTGTCAATCAAAGCAAGATAAGATGCATAAAAGATAAACATCACATGCAATCAATATAAGTGATATGATATGGCCATCATCATCTTGTGCTTGTGATCTCCATCTCCGAAGCACCGTCATGATCACCATCGTCATCGGCGCGACACCTTGATGTCCATCGTAGCATCGTTGTCGTTCGCCAATCTTATGCTTCTACGACTATCGCTACCGCTTAGTGATAAAGTAAAGCATTACAGGGCGATTGCATTGCATACAATAAAGCGACAACCATATGGCTCCTGCCAGTTGCCGATAACTCGTTTACAAAACATGATCATCTCATACAATAAAATTTAGCATCATGTCTTGACCATATCACATCACAACATGCCCTGCAAAAACAAGTTAGACGTCCTCTACTTTGTTGTTGCAAATTTTACGTGGCTGCTATGGGCTTAGCAAGAACCGTTCTTACCTACGCATAAAACCACAACGATAGTTTGTCAAGTTGGTGTTGTTTTAACCTTCTCAAGGACCGGGCGTAGCCACACTCGGTTCAACTAAAGTTGGAGAAACTGACACCCGCCAGCCACCTGTGTGCAAAGCACGTCGGTAGAACCAGTCTCCGCGTAAGCGTACACGTAATGTCGGTCGGGCCGCTTCATCCAACAATACCGTCGAACCAAAGTATGACATGCTGGTAAGCAGTATGACTTATATCGCCCACAACTCACTTGTGTTCTACTCGTGCATATGACATCTACGCATAAACAGCTCTGACCACTATTGGGGAACGTAGTAATTTCAAATATTCCTATCGCACACGCAAGATCATGGTGATGCATAGCAACGAGAGGGGAGAGTGTTGTCACGTACCCTCATAGACCGAAAGCGAAAGCGTTAGCACAACGCGGTTGACTGTAGTCGTACGTCTTCACGATCCGACCGATCAAGTACCGAACATACGCCACCTCCGAGTTCAGCACACGTTCAGCCCGATGATGTCCCTGAACTCCGATCCAGCCGAGTGTTGAGGGAGAGTTTCGTCAGCACGACGGCGTGGTGACGATGATGATGTTCTACGACGCAGGGCTTCGCCTAAGCACCGCTACAGTATTATCGAGGTGGACTATGGTGGAGGGGGGCACCGCACACGGCTAAAAGATCAAACGTTCAATTGTTGTGTCTATGGGGTTCCCACTACCGCCGTATATAAAGGAGCAAGGGGAGGAGGCGGCCGACCAGGGAGAGACGCACCAAGGGGGAGTCCTACTCCCACTAGGAGTAGGACTCCTATTCCTAGTAGGAGTAGGAGAGGGGGAAGGAAAGGGAGAGGGGGAGAAGGAAAGAGGGGGCCGGCCCCCTTGCCCTAAACCAATTCGGTTTGGGCCTTGGGGGGGGCGTGCCCCATACTCCCCTTGCTGCCCTCTATTTCCACTAAGGCCCATGTAGGCCCATTAAGCCCCCCGGGGGTTCCAGTAACCTCCCGGTACTCCGGTAAAATCCCGATTTCACCCGGAACACTTCCGATATCCAAACATAGGCTTCCAATATATCAATCTTCATGTATCGACCATTTCAAGACTCCTCGTCATGTCCGGGATCACATCTGGGACTCTGAACAACCTTCGGTACATCAAAACATATAAACTCATAATATAACCGTCATCGAAACGTTAAGCGTGCGGACCCTACGGGTTCGAGAACTATGTAGACATGACCGAGACATGTCTCCGATCAATAACCAATAGCGGAACCCGGATGTTCATATTGGCTCCCACATATTCTATGAAGATCTTTATCGGTCAAACCACATAACAACATACGTTGTTTCCTTTGTCATCGGTATGTTACTTGCCCGAGATTCGATCATCGGTATCTCAATACCTAGTTTAATCTCGTTACCTGCAAGTCTCTTTACTCATTCTGTAATACATCATCCCACAACTAACTCATTAGTTGCAATTCTTACAAGGCTTAAGTGATGTGCATTACCGAGAGGGCCCAGAGATACTCTCCGACAATCGGAGTGACAAATCCTAATCTCGAAATACGCCAACCAAACAAGTACCTTCGGAGACACCTTTAGAGCACCTTTATAATCACCCAGTTACGTTGTGATGTTTGGTAGCACACAAAGTGTTCCTCCGGTAAACGGGAGTTGCATAATCTCATAGTCATAGGAACATGTATAAGTCATGAAGAAAGCAATAGCAGAATACTAAACGATCATGTGCTAAGCTAACAGAATGGGTCAAGTCAATCACATAATTCTCATAATGATGTGATCTCATTAATCAAATGACAACACTTTGTCTATGGTTAGGAAACTTAACCATCTCTGATCAATGAGCTAGTCAAGTAGAGGCATACTAGTGACATACTGTTCGTCTATGTATTCACACATGTATTATGTTTCCTGTTAATACAATTCTAGCATGAATAATAAACATTTATCATGATATAAGGAAATAAATAATAAATTTATTTTTACCTCTAGGGCATATTTCCTTCAGTATAAATAATAAATTTATTTTTACCTCTAGGGCATATTTCCTTCAGTTATGAACGTTTGGCAAGCTGAGTATGATGAGTACTTGATAGTTTTGTGCACCATGCTTTACGGCTTAGAACCGGGACTTCAAAAACATTTTGAACGACACGGAGCATATGAGATGTTCCAAGAGCTGAAATTTTTATTTCAGACTCATGCCCGAGTCGAGAGGTATGAGACCTATGACAAGTATTTTGCCTACAAGATGGAGGAGAATAGCTCAACCAATCAGCATGTGCTCAGAATGTATGAGTACTACAATCGCTTGAATCAAGTGGGAGTTAATATTGACAAAGTTCTCTAGTCACTATCACCGAGTTACTAGAACTTCATGATGAACTATAATATGCAATGGATGAACAAGACAATTCCCGAGCTCTTCGTGATGCTGAAATCAGCGAAGGTAGAAATCAAGAAAAGCATCAAGTGTTGATGGTTGACAAGACCACTAGTTTCAAGTAAAAGGGCAAGGGAAAGAAAGGGAACTTCAAGAAAAATGGCAAGCAAGTTGCCACTCCCATGAAGAAGCCCAAAGCTAGACCCAAGCCTGAAACTGAGTGCTTCTACTACAAAGGAAATGGTCACTGGAAGTGGAACTGCCCTAGATACTTGGCGGATAAGAAGGATGGAAAAGTGAACAAAGGTATATTTGATATACATGTTATTGATGTGTACTTTACTAGTGTTTATAGCAACCCCTCAGTATTTGATACTGGTTCAGTTGCTAAGAGTAGTAACTCGAAACGGGAGTTGCAAAATAAACAGAGACTAGTTAAGGGCGAGGTGATGATGTGAGTTGGAAGTGGTTCCAAGGTTGATAAGATCACCATCGCACACTCCCTTTACCTTCGGGATTAGTGTTGAACCTAAAATAAATGTTATTTGGTGTTTACGTTGATCATACATATGATTGGATCATGTTTATTGTAATACGGTTATTCATTTAAGTCAAAGAATAATTGTTGTTCTATTTACATGAATAAAACCTTCTATGGTCATACACTCAATATAAATGGTTTACTGAATCTCGATTGTAGTGGTACACATATTCATAATATTGAAGCCAAAAGATGTAAAGTTAATAATGATAGTGCAACTTATATGTGGCACTGCCATTTAGGTCATATTGGTGTAAAGCGCTTGAAGAAACTCCATGCTGGTGGACTTTTGGAATCACCTGATTATGAATCACTTGATGCTTGCGAACCATGCCTCATGGGCAAGATGACTAAGACTCCGTTCTTCGAAACAATGGAGCGAGCAACATACTTGTTGGAAATAATACATACAGATGTGTGCGGTCCAATGAGTGTTGAGGCTCACGGTGGGTATCGTCATTTTCTGACCTTCACAGAAGATTTGAGCAGATATGGATATATCTACTTGATGAAACATATGTCTGAAACATTTGAAAAATTCAAAGAGTTTAAGAGTGAGGTGGCAAATCGTCGTAACAAGAAAATAAAGTTTCTACGATCTGATCGTGGAAACAAATATTTGAGTTACAAGTTTGGTCTTCATTTGAAACAATGTGGAATAGTTTCGCAACTCACGCCACCTGGAACACTGACACGTCTCCAACATATCTACAATTTTTGATTGCTCCATGCTATATTATCTACTGTTTTGAATGTTTATGGGCTTTATTATACACTTTTATATCATTTTTGGGACAAACCTATTAACCCAGAGCCCAGTGCCAGTTTCTGTTTTTACCCTGTTTTAGGGTTTCGAAGAAAAGGAAAATCAAACGGAGTCCAATTGACCTGAAACTTCATGGAACTCATTTTTGGAAGGAAAGAAGCCTAGAAGACTCGGAGTGCACGTCGGGGGATCTGCGAGGAGGTCACGAGGCAGGGGGCGCGCCCACCACCCTCGTGATCCCCTCGTGCCCCCCCTGACATACTTCTTCCACCTATATATCTCCATATACCCTATAAACATCCGAGAGCACAATATATTGGGAGTTCCGCCGCCAGAAGCCTCCGTAGCCACCGAAAGCCAATCTAGACCCGTTCCGGCACCCTGCCGGAGGGGGAATCCCTCTCCGGTGGCCATCTTCATCATCCCGGTGCTCTCCATGACGAGGAGGGAGTAGTTCTCCCTCGGGGCTGAGGGTATGTACCAGTAGATATGTGTTTGATCTCTCTCTCTCTCTCATGTTCTTGAGGTGGCATGATCTTGATGTATCGCGAGCTTTGCTATTATAGTTGGATCTTATGAAGTTTCTCCCCCTCTACTCTCTTGTAATGGATTGAGTTTCCCCTTTGAAGTTATCTTATCGGATTGAGTCTTTAAAGATTTGAGAACACTTGATGTATGTCTTGCCGTGTGTATCTGTGGTGACAATGGGATACCACGTGATTCACTTGATGTATGTTTTGGTGATCAACTTGCGGGTTCCGCCCATGAACCTATGCATAGGGGTTGGCACACGTTTTCGTCGTGATTCTCCGGTAGAAACTTTGGGGCACTCTTTGAGGTCTTTTGTGTTGGTTGAATAGATGAATCTGAGATTGTGTGATGCATATCGTATAATCATACCCACGGATACTTGAGGTGACATTGGAGTATCTAGGTGACATTAGGGTTTTGGTTGATTTGTGTCTTAAGGTGTTATTCTAGTACGAACTCTAGGCTTGTTTGTGACAATTATAGGAATAGCCCAATGGATTGATTGGAAAGAATAACTTTGAGGTGGTTTCGTACCCTACCATAATCTCTTCATTCGTTCTCCGCTATTAGTGACTTTGGAGTGACTCTTTGTTGCATGTTCAGGGATAGTTATGTGATCCAATTATGTTATTATTGTTGAGGGAACTTACACTAGTGAAAGTATGAACCCTAGGCCTTATTTCCATGCATTGCAATACCGTTTATGCTCACTTTTATCATTCGTTATCTTGCTGTTTTTATAATTTCAGATTACAAATACCTTTATCTACCATCCATATTGCACTTGTATCACCATCTCTTCGCTGAACTAGTGCACCTATACAATTTACCATTGTATTGGGCGTGTTGGGGACACAAGAGACTCTTTGTTATTTGGTTGCAGGGTTGCTTGAGAGAGACCATCTTCATCCTACGACTCCTACGGATTGATAAACCTTAGGTCATCCACTTGAAGGAAATTTGCTACTGTCCTACAAACCTCTGCACTTGGAGGCCCAATAACGTCTACAAGAAGAAGGTTGTGTAGTAGACATCAAGCTCTTTTCTGGCGCCGTTGCCGGGGAGGTGAGTGCTTGAAGGTATATCTTTAGATCTTGCAATCGAGTCTTTTAGTTTCTTGTTTTATCACTTGTTTAGTTTATAAAAGAAAACTATAAAAAATGGAATTGAGTTTGTCTCATACGCTTCACCTTTTTAATATCTTTCGTGAGTATGATGGAAAGGATAATTGTGCTCAGGTGCTAGAAGAAGAAATCTATAAAATGTTTGGCACTAAATATTTGAATGATGAGCATGATTGCAATGTTGTTAGTATGAATTCCTTTAATATCCATGATGCTAATGATATGCAAAGCCACAAGCTTGGGGAAGCTATGTTTGATGAAGATGATATTTTTTGTCCCCCAAGTTTTGATGAGCAAATTTATTATGATGAAAGCATGCCTTCTATCTATGATGATTATTGTGATGACACGTATGCTTTAAAGAATAATGATAACCATGAAACTTGTCATCTTGATCTTAGTTTTCAATCACATGATAGTTATTTTGTTGAGTTTTCTCCCACTATTATTCATGAGAAGAATTTTGCTTATGTAGAGAGTAGTAAATTTTCTATGCTTGTAGATCATGAAAAGAATGCTTTAGGTGATGGTTATATTGTTGAATTCATTCATGATGCTACCGAAAATTATTATGAGGGAGGAACATATGCTTGTAGGAATTGCAATAATATCAAGTTTCCTCTCTATGTGCTTAAAGTTTTGAAGTTATGCTTATTTTGCCCTCCTATGCTAGTTGATTATTGTTCCCACAAGTTGTTTTCTCACAAAATCCCTATGCATAGGAAGCATGTTAGACTTAAATGTGCTAGTCATATTCTTCATGATGCTCTCTTTATGTTTCAATTCCTATCCTTTATGTGAGCATCATTGAAATCATCATGCCTAGCTAGGGGCGTTAAACGATAGCGCTTGTTGGGAGGCAACCCAATTTTATTTTTATTCCTTGATTTTTGCTCCTGTTTAGTAATAAATTATTCATATAGCCTCTGTTTAGATGTGGTTTTATGCTTTTAATTAGTGTTTGTGTCAAGTAGAACCTTTGGGAAGACTTGGGGAGAGTCTTGTTGACCATGCTGTAAAAAACAGAAACTTTAGCGCTCACGAGAATTGCTGCCATTTTTATTTGGAGAGTGCTATTTAGTTAATTCTTTTTGCAGATGATTAATAGATAAATTCCTCAGGTCCAGCAATTTATTTGAGAATTTTATGAGGTCCATAAGTATACGTTTGATCCATATTACTACAGATTGTTCTGTTTTTGACAGATTCTGTTTTTCATGTGTTGTTTACTTATTTTGAGGAATATATGGCTAGTAAAATAGTTTATAAACCATAGAGAAGTTGGAATACAGTAGGTTTAACACCAATATAAATAAATAATGAGTTCATTACAGTACCTTGAAGTAGTGTTTTCTTTTCTTGTGCTAACGGAGCTTACGAGTTTTCTGTTAAGTTTTGTGTTGTGAAGTTTTCAAGTTTTGGGTAAGGATTTGATGGACTATGGAACAAGGAGTGGTAAGAGCCTAAGCTTGTAGATGCCCAAAGCACCCCAAGGTAATATTCAAGTACAACCAAGAGCCTAAGCTCGGGGATGCCCCGGAAGGCATCCCCTCTTTTGTCTTCGTTCATCGGTAACTTTACTTGGAGCTATATTTTTATTCACCACATGATATGTGTTTTTCTTGGACCGTCAATTTATTTTGTTTTGCTTTGCTTGCGTTTGAATAAAATACCAAGATCTGAAATTATTAAATGTTAGAGAGTCTTCACATGGTTGCATAATTATTCAACTACTCATTGATCTTCACTTATATCTTTTAGAGCATGGTGGTAGTTTTATTTTGAAGAAAGAGATGAACTCTCATGCTTCACTTAGATTATTTTGAGAGTCTTAAATATCATGGTAATTTGCTTAAAATCCTAATATGCTAGGTATTCAAGAATAATAAAACTTTCATATAGATTATTGAATACTAAGAGAAGTTTGTTGCTTGATGATTGTTTTGAGATATGGAGGTAATAATATCAAAGTCGTGCTAGTTGAGTAGTTGTGAAATTGAGAAATGCTTGTGTTGAAGTTTGCAAGTCCCGTAGCATGCACATATGGTAAATGTTGTGTAACAAATTTGAAACATGAGGTGTTATTTGATTGTCCTCCTTATGAGTGGCGGTCGGGGACGAGCGATGGTCTTTTCCTACCAATCTATCCCCCTAGGAGCATGCGCGTAGTACCGAGGTTTTTGATGACTTGTAGATTTTTGCAATAAGTATGTGAGTTCTTTATGACTAATGTTGAGTCCATGGATTATACGCACTCTCATCCTTCCATCATTGCTAGCCTCTACGGTACCGTGCATTGCCCTTTCTCACATCGAGAGTTGGTGCAAACTTCGCCGGTGCATCCAAACCCCGTGATATGATACGCTCTTTCACACATAAACCTCCTTATATCTTCCTAAAAACAGCTACCATACCTACCTATTATGGCATTTCCATAGCCATTCCAAGATATATTGCCATGCAACTTTCCATCATTCCGTTCATCATGACACATTCATCATTGTCATATTGCTTAGCATGATCATGACATAGTATTTGTGGCAAAGCCACCATTCATAATTATTCATACATGTCACTCATGCATCATTGCACATCCCAGTACACCGCCGAAGGCATTCATATAGAGTCATATCTTGTCTTAAGTATTGAGTTGTAAATCTTGAGTTGTAAGAAAATAAAAGTGTGATGATTATCATTATTAGAGCATTGTCCCAGTGAGGAAAGGATGATGGAGACTATGATTCCCCCACAAGTCGGGATGAGACTCTGGACGAAAATAAATAAATAAAAGAGGCCAAAGAAGTCCAAATAAAAAAGAAAAGAAAGAAAAGAGGCCATAAAAAAGAGAAAAGTCCCAAATAAAAAATAAAAAAATGAGAGAAAAAGAGAGAAGGGACAATGCTACTATCCTTTTACCACACTTGTGCTTCAAAGTAGCACCATGATCTTCATGATAGAGAGTCTCCTATATTATCACTTTCATATACTAGTGGGAATCTTTCATTATAGAACTTGGCTTGTATATTCCAATGATGGGCTTCCTCAAAATGCCCTAGGTCTTCGCAAGCAAGCGAGTTGGATGCACACCCACTAGTTTCCTTTGTTGAGCTTTCATACACTTATAGCTCTAGTGCATCCGTTGCATGGCAATTCCTACTCACTCACATTGATATCTATTGATGGGCATCTCCATAGCCCGTTGATACGCCTAGTTGATGTGATACTATCTTCTCCCTTTTTATCTTCTCCACATAACCCCCCTCATTATCTATTCCACCCATAGTGCTATATCCATGGCTCACGCTCATGTATTGCGTGAAGATTGAAAAAGTTTGAGAACATCAAAAGTATGAAACAATTGCTTGGCTTGGCATCGGGGTTGTGCATGATGAAAGATATTGTGTGATGAAAATGAAGCATAACCAAACTATATGATTTTGTAGGGATAACTTTCTTTGGCCATGTTATTTTGAGAAGACATAATTGCTTAGTTAGTATGCTTGAAGTATTATCATTTTTATGTCAATATGAACTTTTGTCTTGAATCTGATGAATCTGAACATTCATACCACAATAAAGAGAATCACATAAAAAATATGCCAAGTAGCACTCCGCATCAAAAATTCCGTTTTTATCATTTACCTACTCGAGGACGAGTAGGAATTAAGCTTGGGGATGCTGATACGTCTCCAACGTATCTATAATTTTTGATTGCTCCATGCTATATATTACTGTTTTGAATGTTTATGGGCTTTATTATACACTTCTATATCATTTTTGGGACTAACCTATTAACCCAGAGCCAAGTGCCAGTTTCTGTTTTTTACCTGTTTTAGAGTATCGAACAAAAGGAAAATCAAACGGAGTCCAATTGACCTGAAACTTCACGGAACTCATTTTTAGACCAAAGAAGCCCAGAAGAATTGGAGTGCACCAGAAGATCTCGAGCAGCCCACGAGGCAGGGGGCGCGCCCCCCACCCTCGTGACACCCGCAGACCAACCGACGTACTTCTTCCGCCTATATATACCCATATACCCTAAAAACATCGAGAGCACAATAGATCGGGAGTTCCGCCGCCAGAAGCCTCCATAGCCACCAAAAGCCAATCTAGACCCGTTCTGGCACCCTGCCGGAGGGGGAATCCCTCTCCGGTGGCCATCTTCATCATCCCGACGCTCTCCATGACGAGGAGGGAGTAGTTCTCACTCAGGGCTGAGGGTATGTACCAGTAGCTATGTGTTTGATCTCTCTCTCTCTCTCTCTCGTGTTCTTGAGGTGGCATGATCTTGATGTATCGCGAGCTTTGCTATGATAGTTGGATCTTATGAAGTTTCTCCCCCTCTACTCTCTTGTAATGGATTGAGTTTCCCCTTTGAAGTTATCTCCTCGGATTGAGTCTTTAAAGATTTGAGAACAGTTGATGTATGTCTTGCCGTGCGTATCTGTGGTACAGTGGGATACCACGTGATTCACTTGATGTATGTTTTGGTGATCAACTTGCGGGTTCTGCCCATGAACCTATGCATAGGGGTTGGCACACGTTCTCGTCGTGATTCTCCGGTAGAAACTTTGGGGCACTCTTTGAGGTCTTTTGTGTTGGTTGAATAGATGAATCTAAGATTGTGTGATGCATATCGTATAATCATACCCACGGATACTTGAGGTGACATTGGAGTATCTAGGTGACATTAGGGTTTTGGTTGATTTGTGTCTTAAGGTGTTATTCTAGTACGAACTCTAGGCTTGTTTGTGACAATTATAGGAATAGCCCAACGGATTGATTGGAAAGAATAACTTTGAGGTGGTTTCGTACCCTACCATAATCTCTTCGTTCGTTCTCCTCTATTAGTGACTTTGGAGTGACTCTTTGTTGCATGTTGAGGGATAGTTATGTGATCCAATTATGTTATTATTGTTGAGGGAACTTACACTAGTGAAAGTATGAACCCTAGGCCTTATTTCCATGCATTGCAATACCGT
>NC_053027.1:481568148-481597720 GCF_003073215.2 Triticum urartu
TTTGAACTTCTTCATCGTCCGTATCCCATCCTCGCTGACCGTAATCTGGCCAGGGCTCTCCTGATAAAGAGATAGACTTGAGAGAATTCAGGATGTCGCCAAAAGGCGAGTGCTGAAAGATGTTCGCGGCGGTGAACTCCATTATTGGTGCCCAATCGGATTCGATCGGCAGGGGTGCGGGGGGTTCGGAGTCCAGAGAGGAGTCCGGATCCTCGGAGTCGTGAGTCACGCGGAGTGTGGGGCCGGCGTTCGGCTCGATCGCCTCTGAGATCGCAGCCCCCGAGGTGACGTGCGACCGCTCATCCTCGACTGACACAACTGGCTCCGAATTAAGGGTCAGAGCTGGTGCGTTTGCGGCCTCCGGGATATTGTTCTGTGACAGAGCTAGATCATGCCCCGCGAGACAGTGCGGCGCACTTGGTTGTGGCTCGAATCCGTCGAAGATCAAATCTCCGCCGATGTCTGCCATGTAATTTAGGCTTCCAAACCTGACTTGATGGCCAGGGGCGTTGCTTTCGATCTGCTCCAGGTGGCCAAGCGAATTGGCCCGCAGTGCGAAGCCACCAAAGACGAATATCTGTCTGGGGAAAAAAGTCTCACCCTGGACCGCATCGTTGTTGATGATCAAAGGAGCCATCGGGCCTAAAGGCGACGACACAGAGGAACTCTCAATGAAAGCACCAATGTCGGTGTCAAAACCAGCAGATCTCTGGTATGGGGTCCCGAACTGTGCGTCAAGGCCGGATGCTAACAGGAGACAAGGGACAGGATGTTTTTACCCAGGTTCGGGCCCTCTCGATGGAGGTAATACCCTACTCCTGCTTGATTAATATTGATGATATGGGTAGTACAAGAGTAGATCTACCACGAGATCAAGGAGGCTAAACCCTAGAAGCTAGCCTATGGTATGATTGTTGTATATGGAGTTGATGTCCTACGGACTACAACCCTCCGGTTTATATAGACACCGGATAGGGTTAGGGTTACACAGAGTCGGTTATAATGGTAGGAGATCTTGAATATCCGCATCGCCAAGCTTGCCTTCCACGCCAAGGAAAGTCCCATCCGGACACGGGACGAAGTCTTCAATCTTGTATCTTCATAGTCCTGGAGTCCGGCTGAAGGTATAGTCCGGCTACCCGAACACCCCCTAATCCAGGACTCCCTCAACGACACATGACTGGAATCACTAAACGGAAATCTAACATGCTTCCCTAGTTGACAAGCTTGACAAATGGTCGATGGTGCTCCATGGGCAGCAATAGACGAAGGGAGAAGTAGATGAGCGAGGGAGTCATGTCCAGGATGCCCAAGCCGTTGGTGTCAGACATCGGTGGTGACTGCGGTGAGTGCGTGGTGCTGAGTGGGCTTGGTCACGGGATAGAGCTCATCACTAGAGTCCTCACATCGGAGGATCACCCACCTCGTCCTTCGATCCTTGACAAAGAAACCAGGGTCGTCAAACTCGACGTTAACAGGATTATCACGTGCTAGTTTCTTGACAGAGATTAAGTTTTTGATTAAATGGGGAGATACAAGGACGCTGTTGAGGGAAAGGGGAGTGGTGGTGGTGGGAACGGTAGTGGATCCAGTGTGTGTGACTGCGAGCGAGGTCCCATCACCAACTAAAATGCTAGAAGAGGTGTAGGGGCGAGATATGGAGCGCATACCAGAGGTGGAGGCCATGTGCGTGGACGCGCCGGTGTCGAGGTACCATTCAGTGGACGGCGGCGACGGCTGCTGCTGCTGCACGTGCATGTTGTTGACGGCGTGCACGAGGGCAGACTGATCCCAGGTTGGAGAGGAGGAGCTTGTACTTGGGCCGGCCGGAGCACCGTACAGAGGGTGAGCGGGGACGGCGCCTGCGGTTGGGGAACGTAGCATAAAGTCAAAATTTTCCTACGTATCACCAAGATCTATCTATGGAGAAACCAGCAACGAGGTGAAGGAGAGTGCATCTACATACCCTTGTAGATCGCGCGCGGAAGCGTTCAAGAGAACGGGGTTGATGGAGTTGTACTCGTCGTGATTCAAATCACCGATGATCCTAGCGCCGAACGGACGGCACCTCCGCGTTCAACACACGTACGGAACGGAGACGTCTCCCATGCCTTGATCCAGCAAGGAGGAGGGAGAGGTTGATGGAGATCCAGCAGCACGACGGCGTGGTGGAAGTAGCGGGATTCCAACAGGGCTTCGCTAAGCGCTGCGGGAGGAGGAAGATGTGTCACGGGAGGGAGAGGGAGGCGCCAGGCCTTAGATTGGTTTGCTCCTCCTTTTCCCCACTATATATAGGGCCAAGGGAGAGGGGGAGGCGCAGCCCTTGCCCCTTCCTCCAAGGAAGGGTGCGGCCAAGGGTGGGGAGGAGTCCATCCTCTCCAAGGCACCTCGGAGGTGCCTTCCCCATTTAGGACTCTCCCCTTTTTTTCTCTCTTGGCGCATGGGCCCCTTGGGGCTGGTGCCCTTGGCCCATATAGGCCAAGGCACACCCCCTACAGCCCATGTGGCCCCCCGGGGCAGGTGGCCCCACCCGGTGGACCCCCGGGACCCTTCCGGTGGTCCCGGTACAATACCGATGACCCCGAAACTTGTCCCGATGGCCGAAATAGCACTTCCTATATATAATTCTTTACCTCCGGACCATTCCGGAACTCCTCGTGACGTCCGGGATCTCATCCGGGACTCCGAACAACTTTCGGGTTACCGCATACTAATATCTCTATAACCCTAGCGTCACCGAACCTTAAGTGTGTAGACCCTACGGGTTCGGGAGACATGCAGACATGACCGAGATGACTCTCCGGTCAATAACCAACAGCGGGATCTGGATACCCATGTTGGCTCCCACATGTTCCACGATGATCTCATCGGATGAACCACGATGTCAAGGACTTAATCAATCCCGTATACAATTCCCTTTGTCTAGCGGTATGTTACTTGCCCGAGATTCGATCGTCGGTATCCATATACCTTTTCAATCTCGTTACCGGCAAGTCTCTTTACTCGTTCCGTAACACATCATCCCATGATCAACTCTTTGGTCACATTGCGATATGATGATGTCCTACCGAGTGGGCCCAGAGATACCTCTCCGCTTACACGGAGTGACAAATCCCAGTCTCGATTCGTGCCAACCCAACAGACACTTTCGGAGATACCTGTAATGCACCTTTATAGTCACCCAGTTACGTTGTGACGTTTGATACACCCAAAGCACTCCTACGGTATCCGGGAGTTGCACAATCTCATGGTCTAAGGAAATGATACTTGACATTAGAAAAGCTTTTGCATACGAACTACACGATCTTGTGCTAGGCTTAGGATTGGGTCTTGTCCATCACATCATTCTCCTAATGATGTGATCCCGTTATCAACGACATCCAATGTCCATGGTCAGGAAACCGTAACCATCTATTGATCAACGAGCTAGTCAACTAGAGGCTTACTAGGGACATGGTGTTGTCTATGTATCCACACATGTATCTGAGTTTCCTATCAATACAATTATAGCATGGATAATAAACGATTATCATGAACAAGGAAATATAATAATAACCAATTTATTATTGCCTCTAGGGCATATTTCCAACAGTCTCCCACTTGCACTAGAGTCAATAATCTAGTTCACATCGCCATGTGATTAACACTCACAGGTCACATCGCCATGTGACTAACACCCAAGAGTTTACTAGAGTCAGTAGTCTAGTTCACATCACTATGTGATTAACACTCAATGAGTTCTAGGTTTGATCATGTTGCTTGTGAGAGAGGTTTTAGTCAACGGGTCCGAACCTTTCAGATCCGTGTGTGCTTTACAAATCTCTATGTCATCTCCTAGATGTAGCTACCACGTTCTATTTGGAGCTAATCCAAATAACTGTTCTACTTGGAGCTATTCTAAATTGTTGCTCCATTATATGCATCCGGTATCTCTACTCAGAGCTATCCGGATAGGTGTTAAGCTTGCATCGACGTAACCCTTTACGACGAACTCTTTTACCACCTCCATAACCGAGAATTCCTTAGTCCACTAGTTACTAAGGATAACTTTGACCGCTGTCCTGTGATCCATTCTTGGATCACTCTTGTACCCCTTGACTGACTCATGGCAAGGCACACTTCAGGTGCGGTACACAGCATAGCATACTGTAGAGCCTACGTCTTAAGCATAGGGGACGACCTTCGTCCTTCTCTCTTCTGCCGTGGTCGAGCTTTAAGTCTTAACTTCATACCTTACAACTCAGGCAAGAACTCCTTCTTTGACTGATCCATCTTGAACACCTTCAAGATCATGTCAAGGTATGTGCTCATTTGAAAGTACCATTAAGCGTTTTGATCTATCCTTATAGATCTTGATGCTCAATGCTCAAGTAGCTTAATCCAGGCTTTCCATTGAAAAACACTTTCCAAACAACCCTATATGCTTTCCAGAAATTCTACGTCATTTCTGATCAACAATATGTCAACAACATATACTCATCAGAAATTCTATAGTGCTCCCACTCACTTCTTTGGAAATACAAGTTTCTCATAAACTTTGTATACACCCAAAATCTTTGATCATCTCATCAAAGCATACATTCCAACTCCGAGATGCTTACTCCAGTCCTCAGAAGGATAGCTGGAGCTTTGCATACTTATTAGCATCTTTCAGGATTGACAAAACCTTCCGGTTGTATCACATACAACCTTTCCTCAAGAAAACATCGAGGAAACAATGTTTTGACATCCTATCTGCAAGATTTCATAAATAATGCAGTAATCGCTAATATAATTCCAACAGACTCTTAGCATCGCTACGAGTGAGAAAATCTCATCGTAGTCAACTCCTTGAACTTGTCGAAAACATCTTAACGACAAGTCGAGCTTTCTTAATGGTGATACTTACCATCATTGTCCGTCTTCCTTTTAAAATCCATATGTACCAACAGCCTTACGACCATCAAGTAGTTCTTCCAAAGTCTACACTTTGTTTTCATACATGGATCCTCTCTCGGATTTTATGGCCTCGAGCCATTTATCGGAATCCGGGCCCACCATCGCTTCTCCATAGCTCGTAGGTTCATTGTTGTCTAGCAACATGACTTCCAAGACAGGATTACGTACCACTCTGAAGTAGTACGCATCCTTGTCATCCCACGAGGTTTGGTAGTGACTTGATCTGAAGTTTCATGATCACTATCATAAGCTTCCACTTCAATTGGTGTAGGTGCCACAGGAACAACTTCCTGTGCCCTGCCACACACTAGTTGAAGAGACGGTTCAATAACCTCATCAAGTCTCCACCATCCTCCCACTCAATTCTTTCGAGAGAAACTTTTCCTCGAGAAAGGACCTGATTCTAGAAACAATCCCTTATTGCTTTCGGATCTGAGACAGGAGGTATACCCAACTGTTTTGGGTGTCCTATGAAGATGCATTTATCCGCTTTGGGTTCGAGCTTATCAGCTGAAACTTTTTCACATAAGCGTCGCAGCCCCAAACTTCTAAGAAATCGCACATCTCGCGTAGGTTTCGCTAAACCATAGTTCATACGGTGTCATCTCATCGGAATTACGTGGTGCCCTTTTAAAGTGAATGTGGTTGTCTCTAATGCCTAACCCATAAACTATTGTGGTAATTCGATAAGAGACATCATGGTATGCATCATATCCAATAGGGTGCAGTTATGATGTTCGGACACACCATCACACTATGGTGTTCCAGGCTGTATCAGTTGTGAAACAATTTCCACAATGTCTTAATTCTGTGCCAAACTCGTAATTCAGATATTCATCTCTATGATCATATCATAGATATTTTATCCTCTTGTCACGACGATCTTTCAACTTCACACTGAAATTACTTGAACCTTTCAATAATTCAGACTCGTGATTCATCAAGTAAATATACTCAACATCTACTCAAATCATCTGTGAAGTAAAAACATAACGATATCCACTACATGCCTCAGCACTCATTGGACTGCACACATCAAAATGTATTACTTCCAACAAGTTGCTTTCTAGTTCCATTTTACTGAAAACGAGGCTTTCAGTCATCTTGCCCATGTGGTATGATTTGCATGTCTCAAGTGATTCAAAATCAAGTGAGTCCAAACGGTCCATTTGCATGGAGTTTCTTCATGCATATACACCAATAGACATGGTTCACATGTCTCAAACTTTTCAAAAAAGTGAGCCCAAAGATCCATCAACATGGAGCTTCTTCATGCGTTTTATACCGATATGACTTACGTGGCAGTGCCACAAGTAGGTGGTACTATCATTACTATCTTATATCTTTTGGCATGAACTACGCACTAGAGGCGAGTTCTGGCCTTGCGACATAATTCATGACTCACCTCGAGTGCGCATGTACGAAGAAAGAGAAGCCGAGCTCGATCGGCAGGACAGTTGGATGCATTGAGGAGGAGCGTGACGTGGCAAAAGCCCGTTCCGCATTCTATCAACAGCAGGCTCGAAGATACCAAAGCAGAGAAGTACGGGCCAAAAATTACAACGTTGGCGAATTAGTTCTACGCTGACCGGACAAGAAAAAGGACAAAACTCAAGCCCAAGTGGGAAGGTCCCTTCATAATTGACCAAGTCCTGACTGGTGGAGCGTACCGCCTGCGGATGCATCGGATAACCGACTCGAGCCGAACCCATGGAACGCAGCCCGTCTCCGAAGATTCTATGCCTAGCGCCGGACTCTGTGTTCGTCTCCTTCCTCTGTCCATTTTTTATATATTTTCTTGTCTTACATTTCTTCTTCTCTCTCTCTCTCTCTCTTAGCCTTTAAAGGCTCATAAAGTGACGCGCTATCCGCGCTCATTAAACCTGGGGGCTTCTTTAAACAGAAGCTTATTCATACGGGCTTCATGCCCAACACATGTGTCACACTTCCGCATGTACCTTTTTATTCCCCATTTATATGCATCGTATATGGACTTAGTTTTTTTTGGCCCAAGCTGGTGCCCCTTAAGCTCCTGTGGGCTTTTACCCTACCCTGGTTCCCGATTTGTTCTGGGGAGTGGTAAAAGGGAAGGGGCCCCCCACCCCCCCCCCTCTTGGCGGGGAATTTTGTTTTTTAAACTTTGGTTCGGGGGTTATTTTTCAAAAAGGATGGGGCGTTTGTTAAAAAGCCCTCCCTTTCCGGAAACCTGGAGTTTGAAAGGGGGCCCGGGAAAAAAAAAAGGCTAAGGGCGTTCTTTAATGGGGAATAAATTTCGTCGGTTTGAACCGGAACCCTAAAGATTTGATTCTTTTTATTTTTTTTTAAATTCCTTATAAAGGGCCCCCACCCCCCCCAAGAGTTTTTTTCCTTTTCCCCCCCTTATTAACGTTTCTTTTTTCGGCAGCCATGGGACCAATTTTGGCAAAACCTTTCTTTAGGGGGGGCAATTTTGGCTCCCAGGGGGGAAAAAGGGGAAAAACCCCCCCTTAAAAACGGGAAACAAACTTATTCTTCCCTGGAAAAAAAAAAAGGATTTTGTTTTTTTCTTTTAAAACCCCTAACGGAACTATTCTCCCTGGAAGATGTTTCTTACTAACCATGTAATATAACATAACTAGTCGGGCACTTGTCTGTTCACGCACTAATGACCCCTACGCCTGGTCTCCATGCATTCCCCGGTTCCTATATAACCGCATGGGAATTCGGACACACTCCGGACCGTCAGGTCCCGAGGCTGAAGCGAAAAGGTCGGCCATGACAAATGATCTACAATCCGGCTAGAAGGCATTATAAATGTCAATTAAATTACATAGTCATTTTGACTGATTGTATTCCTCTTCAATACCATCTAACAGGCTGTCTAGGGAGTCCTGGATTAGGGGGAGTTCGGGTAGCCAGACTATACCTTCAGCCAGACTCCAGGACTATGAAAATACAAGATTGAAGACTTCGTCCCGTGTCCGGATGGGACTTTCCTTGGCGTGGAAGGCAAGCTTGGCGATGCGGATATTCAAGATCTCCTACCATTGTAACCGACTCCGTGTAACCCTAACCCTATCCGGTGTCTATATAAACCAGAGGGTTGTAGTCCGTAGGCAATCAACTCCATACACAACAATCATACCATAGGCTAGATTCTAGGGTTTAGCCTCCTTGATCTCGTGGTAGATCTACTCTTGTACTACCCATATCATCAATATTAATCAAGCAGGAGTAGGGTATTACCTCCATCGAGAGGGCCCGAACCTAGGTAAAAAACATCGTGTTCCTTGTCTCCTGTTACCATCCGGCCTTGACGCACAGTTCGGGACCCCCTACCCGAGATCCGCCGGTTTTGACACCGACATTGGTGCTTTCATTGAGAGTTCCTCTGTGTCGTCGCCTTTAGGCCCGATGGCTCCTTTGATCATCAACAACGATACGGTCCAGGGTGAGACTTTTCTCCCCGGACAGATCTTCGTCTTCGGCGGCTTCGCTCTGCGGGCCAATTCGCTCGGCCACCTGGAGCAGATCGAAAGCTACGCCCCTGGCCATCAAGTCAGGTTTGGAAGCTTAAACTACACGGCTGACATCCGCGGAGACTTGATCTTCGACGGGCTCGAGCCACGGCCAAGCGCGCCGCACTATCTCGAGGGGCATGATCTAGCTCTGCCCCCGGACAGTGTCCTGGAGGCCGCACACGCATCGGTTCCGACCCCTAACTCGGAGCCTATTGCGCCAATTGAGGATGAGCGGTTGGACGTCACCTCGGGGGCTGCGATCCCGAAAGCGATCGAGCCGAACGCTAGCCCCGCACTCTGCACGACCCGTGACTCCGAGGATCCGGACTCCTCCCCGGACTCCGAACCCCCCGCGCCCCTGCCAATCGAATCCGATTGGGCGCCGATAATGGAGTTCACCGCCGCAGACATCTTTCAGCATTCGCCTTTTGGCGATATCCTGAATCTCTCAAGTCTCTCTCTTATCAGGAGAGCCCTGGCCGACTACGGTCAGCGAGGATGGGATACGGACGATGAAGAAATTCAAAGCCCACCCACCACCCACTTGTAGCCACTGTCGACAATTTAAACGACGTGCTCAACTTCGACTCCGGAGACATCGACAGCATGGATGACGATGCAGGAGATACCGACGATACCAACGCCCATAGGGCATTGGACAGCCACCTCATCTCACGATGTGTACATGGTGGATACCCCTAAAGGAAGCGACAACGAGGAAAAAGGGGATGGGAAGGGAGATCGACCCCCCGAAAAGCAATCAAAGCGTCGGCGTAAAACGCCGACCCAAGCCCCGCCTCGACAAAAACCCAGCCATAGAGCAGGACGAAAGCCGGTAGACGACGAGCAGGCCTTAGAGCAACCGTCCGAACAGGGCAACACGGATAGAGAAACCGAACATCCCTCCCCCGGCGAAAACGGCATTCCGGACGACCTCACGCCGAATAAACCTATGGAGCAGAAGAATCTCCACGAGGCTCGTTGCAACTGCACGCAGCCTAAAGAAGCAGAAGCGGAAGCTAAAAACAGCGGAAGACGCACTCCGGATTAGATGGAGCAAAGTAATCAATACCACAGATAAGTACGGCGACAGTCGCCGCACTAAAAGCTATCCGAAAAGAAAGCTACTGCCTGAATTCGACGAAGAGGCCCTAGAGCCCTCGCATTCAAAAAATGAAAAAGCCACACGGTCGGATAGACGACCCCATAAAGCGGCAAGCGGCGCCGCACCTAAATCGGCATGCGACCCACTTAAGGATTCGCATCATGGCCCAGTCAGGTCCATTTATGGGCCAAGAAAGCAAGCTCTCGTAAAGCAACGCTATGAAGCCATCATCAGAATCCGGCACACCCAAATACAGGGGCGCCGCACACCCCCTATGTTTCACCGATGAGGTCCTGGACTATGAATTTCCAGAGGGATTCAAACCCGTAAACATAGAGGCATATGATGGAACAACAGACCCTGGAGTCTGGATCGAGGATTATATCCTCCACATACACATGGCTAGAGGAGATGATCTCCACGCCATAAAATATTTACCCCTTAAGCTTAAAGGGCCAGCCCGGCATTGGCTTAAAAGCCTTCCTGAAAACACAATTGGAAGTTGGGAAGAGCTCGAGGATGCTTTCCGAGCAAACTTTCAAGGGACCTATGTCCGCCCTCCGGATGCAGACGATCTTAGTCACATAACTCAACAGCCCGGAGAATCAGCTCGGCAGTTCTGGAATAGATTCCTCACTAAAAAGAATCAGATAGTCGACTGTCCGGACGCCGAAGCCTTAGCAGCTTTCAGGCATAACGTCCGAGACGAATGGCTCGCCAGACACCTCGGCCAAGAAAAGCCAAGAACAATGGCCGCACTAACAAGCCTCATGACCCGCTTTTGTGCAGGGGAGGACAGCTGGTTGGCAAGGTGCAGCCCCAGCAACCCAAGTACATCCGAAACTAGGGATGGAAACGGAAAACCGCGACGCAACAAGGACCGTCGCTGGACTAAGGACAAAAGTCCGAAGAGCACGGCAGTCAATGCCGGATTCAAAGGCTCACGACAAAATCAGGAAAAATCGCCCCCCAGGATAACAGGGACGATCCATCCAACCTAAATAAAATCCTGGACAGGATATGTCAGATACACAGTACTCCCGGGAAGCCTGCTAACCATACCCACAGAGACTGTTGGGTTTTCAAACAATCCGGCAGACTCAATGCCGAACACAAGGGGCTCGACACACCAAGCGAAGACGAGGACGAACCCCAAAAGCAGAGCACCAGGAAACAAAAGAACTTCCCACAAGAAGTAAAAACAGTGAACTCACTTCACATAACAAAACGTGCGGCGCCCGTAAAGGTACGCACCACACGGCCCATCCCCAAAGGGTCCTGCCACTGGTTGTCAAAACCGATCATCTTCGATCAGCTAGATTATTCTAGGAATATCAAGAATGTAGGCTGGACTGCCTTGATACTCGATCCAATAATTGGCGACTCCAGTTTTCAAATGTCCTTATGGACGGCGGCAGGACTAAACCTGATATATCAGGATACAATCCAGCACATGGGGATAAACCCAGCAAGAATCCGCCGCAGCAAAACCTCCTTTCAAGGGGTAATACCTGGTCCGGACACCCATTGTATGGGTTTTCTCCGGCTCGAAGTCATATTCGGCTCTGCCGATAACCTCCGCCGCGAAAAGCTGACCTTCCATATCGTCCCTTCTCAAGTCGCTATCAAGCACTACTGGGACGCGAAGCTTTCGCTCGCTTTAACGCAATACCGCATTATGCATCTCTTACGCTTAAGATGCCCGGTCCACGAGGCATCATCTCTTTGAAGGGGAAGCACTAAAGTGCGCCTCCCCAAGCGGAGGACTGTGCGGCCGCTTTGACAGCCCCACAGTAAAATGGCCTCACCGGCCAAAAAAAACTTCGAAATAGGTCATTAAGACCACGAACGCGGTAAGAGAGTTCGGTGCAAAATCATCATTGATGCAGGCCTAGAAGCCATATACCCCCGCACTAGGGGCTCCACGCATATACAATAAGAGACAATAAAGCTCAACTTATATATCTTACTTTATACTTTGCTTATTTTAAACTTTTTCGGCACGACCCGTTTTCAACTCAGTTCCTCTCTTTTACAGATGAACGTCGTGCGGCGCCCGTCCAGGATACGGCACAACGGAGACACAGGCGCAGACGTGCAGTAGGGACCCGTCCTAAAGGATTCTTTTTAGATTAAGACCCTGCGTAAACCTTTTTTACTGTCTCTTGTTGCTACACATCCCCTGGTTTTTTCTTTCTGATATAACCAAGGAGGAGGCTGGCGTCTTGGCATGTGGCCACGTCAGAATTTTTGCACGTACCTGGACACTAGGGGCTTTTTTAATAAAGAGTGTGTTTCGCCCGCACTCATAAAGACCGAACACCTTAGGGAGTGTTCGGCGTCGCGAGTTTTGGCATTATATGCATCAGCTCCGAATCATGTCTTTGGTCAAATGTTGGGTTGCCCGGCTCCTGAGTTCGGCTACCTTACGTTCCGCTCTATCGGCTAAGGTAGCACCAGGAGAACTACTGCGATTGTGCCCCCGGTTCGGCCAGGGCGAGCACCTCAGTAGAGAAAGCCGAAAACTGACTGTCATGATGTAGCGTGAGACTGGTCAGCCACTCGATGACCTATCGGAATCTATCGGATTCCTCCGCTTTAACGAAGGGCCGCTTCCCGGTCAGGCACATACGCGCCCCGAATTCGGACGAGCGCAGTTGCCACCAAGGAGCTACCTAAAGAGTCTCATTGTCAAACACCTATGGCTAAGTGAAAGTGTTAAAGCATTATAGTCCGGTTGCCTGGCCCGCTGCGCTATCACCTCCTTTGTAGGACCAAGACGTTGGGTTAAGTGTGAAAATGCGTCTTCTGCGAGCACCCCCGCACTATGTGCGTGGGGGCTGAAGCCAACGACTGCCATCTTTCAGATTCTATATATATATATATATATATATCTTAAAACGGCCGCACAGGAGGTGTTCCCAATACTTGGAGGCACAAGTATAAAAAAGGCCACTACAGTTTATCAAAATATTACTTTATAATTACATATGCTATCATAACATAGCATCTTTCGGGCACTGCGTCTCTATTACACGAGCGCCTTCAAGAACTTCCTGAAAATAGTGCTCGGAGGGTACTCGGCTTTTGTCCGAATCTCGGGACGCAACAACGGTGGTCTCCATCTCTGCCCAGTATGTCTTAACACGGGCAAGAGCCATCCTAGCGCCCTCTATGCATGCTGACCTCTTCATTGCATTTATACGCGGCACCGCGTCAAGGAATTGCTGCACCAAGCTGAAATAACTCTTCGGCTCCGATCTCCCCGGCCACAGGTGACCCATGACGTACTTCATGGCGAGTCCAGACAACCTATTCAGTTCGGCCCATTGAGCCAAACGATCATCCACTGCCAGTGGACGCTCTGGATTGTGAAACTGCGACCAGAAAAGCTTTTCCACTTTCGCGATCTTTCTGATCTCGAAAGTGTTCGGTCGCATCAGCAGCACTCGCTGCCAAGTCCAGATAGGTATCCTCCACACTCCACATCCGGTCCAACGGAGCAAACTTCGGATCACAAAACTTCCTCCGCAGCATAAAGGGCTTTCCAGCCGCAATCTGTTCGGCCTGACGCAGCTCCTCCTTCGCAGCTCTCATCGCAGAGCGAGCATCCTTGGCATCGGCAACGGCCTTCTCTAAGTCCGTCTGTCTCGCCCGGTCTTCTTTCTCAAGAAGTTTGCAACGGTCTGCAGCGCTCTTTAACTTCTCGGCCATCTCGGCCATTTCTTCTTTGCTTCGGCAGTGAGCAGCCTGTTCGGCTTTCAGCTCTTCAAGGGCCTTCTCGGCAGCCGCATCGCTTTTTCTGGCTTGCTCCTTAGCTCGGGCAAGTTCTGCCCTAAGATTCTCCACGGCGGCCGTACCATCTGCGTCAAGCACACACATTGTAAGACACTGCATGAAGCTCCTCTTACCTTGATGCCGCCCGAAGAATTACATACCTTGAGCCTCATCAAGCCGCTTGTTGACAAGCGCGATGTCGGCATCTGCCACGTCCAGTTGCCGCTTTAGTTCGGCCACATCATCAGTTCGGCTTGATTCCGGACACCTCGCCACCTACATTCAAAGGCGACATCTTAGACCTGGGATTATGATCCTCTGCGTGCCGTCATTTCTTGACAACGCGCAGAGTCTCAGGGGCTACTATCTATACAGGGCGCATCTTACTTATGCGCAACTGACAAAAGTGTACATTATCTAACGTACCTCAAAACCCGTCAGTAAACTTTTGACGGCCTCATGCAATCCGCTTTCTGCGGATGAAATCCTTTCAATCACCGTGCCCATCAATGCACGGTGCTCCTCTGAGATAGAAGCTCGCCCCAGCAGAATCTTTAGCTCCTCCGGCCGAGCACCAGACGGTGCCGGACTTGTCCTATGGCCTCTTTCGAAGGCCGGACGCGGAGAGCCTTGGGGCCACATAGCTATCTTCCGCCCCTGCCGGATTCAGAGAAACCCTCCGCGACGACACCTCAGGGTCGCCCGCCTCGCTAGGCGGTACGGCAGGGGGAGGCGTCCCGCTCTCCATCATCTCCGGAAGAAGATCCCCCGAAGACGAGCTCTGCTGAGAAGGGCTGAGGTCCGAGCTACAAGGTAAAATTTCGGTTAATCTTCTCAGATATAAATCAAGGATTTCTCTCATCCCTCAAAAGGAAAACCTCTCTCTACTTACGGCTCGCTGGAGGGCTGATCCCCTTGAGGGCGTAGTCCGGCCGAGGAACTCCCCGGCGTCGGACCCTCTGACGAGGATTTTCTCCCCCGTTTCGAGGCCATGGTTTCCGGGTCGTCAGAGGCGGCTCTCTTCTTCCCCTTAGGAGAGGAATTGTCGGTTCCTCCCTTCGGAGCAGCCTCCTTCGAGGAGGCCATAGCTTCCTTGTCCTCCCCCTCCAAAGGCATTATCTCCAGCATCCTGACCAGCACGGGATCCGGCCTGGTTTCAGGAAGGGGAGCCGGACACCTGATCAGCTTTGCCTTCGCTATCCACTCCTGTTTAAAAGGACGGCTCTTTTAGGGGCAAGTTTATGACAATTATACGGATAGAAGGTCCGGGCACAAGGTTGCTTACTTGAGTATCCGGGCGATTGCAGCTTAGGCCTGCGTCCTCGGTTAAATCCGGACACATCTCTTGTGATCCGAAGAACAGTCTATACATCTCCGCGGGCGTTGCGCCCATAAAGTTCTGGAGAGCTCGCGGTCCCTCTGGATTAAACTCCCACAGGCGAAGGGGGCGACGTTTGCCGGGCAATATTCGGCGAATCAGCATGACCTGCGTCACCTTGACCAAACTGAGGTCTCCTTCCAAGAGATCCTTAATTCGGCCCTGTAACAGGGGCACGTCTTTGGGCAAACCCCAATCTAATCCTTTGTTGACCCATGACGCTAGCCGTGATGGGGGACCCGAGCGAAAGGCAGGAGGCGCCGCCCACTTGGCGCTCCTGGGAGCGGTGATATAGAACCATTCTCGTTGCCACAAGCCGAGCTCCTCTTGAAAGGAGCCCTCGGGCCATGGAGCATCAGCATTCTTACTTATGACAGCGCCTCCGCACTCTGCGTGCCGTCCCTCGATCATCTTCGGCTCCACTCCAAAAGTCTTGAGCCATAATCCGAAGTGAGGAGTAACACGGAGGAACGCTTCGCACACAACGATGAATGAGGAAATGTGGAGGATGGACTCCGGAGCTAAGTCATGAAATTCCAGCCCGTAATAAAACAGCAGCCCCCTCACGAAGGGATCCATCGGGAAGCCTAACCCCCGAAGGAAGTGAGACATGAACACTACGCTCTCACCGGGCTGGGGACTGGGAATAGCCTGCCTTTGAGCAGGCAACCTATGCGGAATTTCGGCGGTCAAGAACTTAGCCTCTCTCAACTTTAGCACGTCCTCCTCCGTGACGGAGGAGGGCATCCATCGGCCTTGAAGGTCGGAACCGGACATTGTCGAAGGTCCGAAGCGCCTGGAATCTGGAGCCTAGGGTGTTGGAACTCGAGGCGACGGGCGAACTCGTTTGAGATTGGAAAAAGGAGTAAGGCCTTGGTCTCTTTATAAGAGGTTGAATACCAGGAGCCCTCCCCGTAACCGTTTGGGACTCGCCTTTAATCGAGAAAACATGCTAACGGGCACGATTGGGTTACCCACGTCCGTATTGATGAGAATCCCGTAAAAGGGGGGCACACGATCTCTGCTTTGACAAGACGTGCCAAGGAAACCGCCTCGCAAAACATGCTGAGGTGGAAAAGTAAAAACGATTCGAGTAAAGGACTTGGCCGTAGTGTGATGGCACTGCGGAATACGTCAGCAGATTTGATTTGTGTTAATATTATTCTCTCTATGGCAATATGTGGAAGCTTATTTTGCAGAACCGGACACTACTCTTGGTGTTTACAATCTTCTATGAAGGACTTGGAGGAGGAACCCGCCTTGCAATGCCGAAGACAATTTGCGCGCCGGACTCGTCGTCATTGAAGCCTGGTTCAGGGGCTACTGAGGGAGTCCTGGATTAGGGGGTGTTCGGGTAGCCGGACTATACCTTCAGCCGGACTCCTGGACTATGAAGATACAAGATTGAAGACTTCGTCCCGTGTCCGGATGGGACTTTCCTTGGCATGGAAGGCAAGCTTGGCGATGCGGATATTCAAGATCTCCTACCATTGTAACCGACTCTGATGTAACCCTAACCCTATCCGGTGTCTATATAAACCGGAGGGTTGTAGTCCGTAGGCAATCAACTCCATACACAACAATCATACCATAGGCTAGCTTCTAGGGTTTAGCCTCCTTGATCTCGTGGTAGATCTACTCTTGTACTACCCATATCATCAATATTAATCAAGCAGGAGTAGGGTATTACCTCCATCGAGAGGGCCCGAACCTGGGTAAAACAAAGTGTTCCCTGCCTCCTGTTACCATCCGGCCTAGACGCACAGTTCGGGACCCCCTACCCGAGATCCGCCGGTTTTGACACCGACACCCACCCTTGCTTATGCGTGGCACCGTCAAGACCTAGGGTTCCACTACCCCTCCGACAACACTACATCGGAGAACCCAAAAACCCATTTGTCGTGAATTTCCCTGAGATAAATGTTGTGTTGAGCCGCGGTTGTGCATGGCGGACCCTAAGGAAGCAGAGCCAGCGACGAGTTAGCCCGTGATGGAAGGTTCTGAGGGAGGTGAAACCTCACATTAGGCTACCAATGGGACTGAACAAAGGGTGGGAGGATTCAAAACTACACAGAGAGGAGGAGATAGATTGGACTTCTGGAGTGCCTGCATGATTTGATCAAATATATGTGCTAGTTTGCTTTGCTTTAAGTTCATACTACTCGGCCGTTTAGCCATGCAACGCTACCAAATCATCCAAGTGTGATAAAGAAACCATCATTTTATCCTTAATGGAAACAATACAATATGTGTATTGTCCCATTTTGTCGCTGGGATATAGATCACCGCAAGATACAAACCCACTACAATGGACAACTCCCACTGAAGAACGACCCATCAAACTTGGTCAAAAAACACGAATAGATTGGAGAGCATACAAAGCTATTCAATTATACAACAAAGAAATTTCAAAAGATTCAGTTAATTTCAATGAACAATATTATCATAAAGTGACAATTCAGCATATCTCAACAAACATACCACCGATTACATCATATGAACCCCGATCATGTGAGACAGCTTATGAGAACTTTGTATTGAATCACAAGAGATAGAAGATGCCATCTAGCTACTGCTATAGAGCCTAAGGTCCTACAGGAACTACTCACACATGGTCATTGAGGCAGTAAGGTTGATGAAGAAGTCTCCGATGGTCGATTACCCCTCCGAGAGGGTGCTGAAACAAGCCACCAGATTGGATCTCCTTGGAACAGAAAATTGTGGCGGTAGAAAAAAGCAGAGAAAATTGGTTTGGAGGGTTTCACGAAATATGGGATTTATAGACGGAAGAATGGATGTAAGGCGGCGGCCAGGGGCCCCATGCGGGTGGCACCCAGGTCGCGCCACCTGGCTGCGTGGAGGCCTCTAGTGGTCCCCCCTGACCCCTCCCGGCACTTTCTGAAACCGTCTAGACTTGAAAAAAAAACTATATTAAAATTCCCGTGATATTTTGACATCCATAGATACGGATTTTCTGGAAAATAAAAAACATGCAGAACACAACAAGTGACTCTGGGCACTGAACTAATAGGTTAGTCCAGAAAAAATATAACTTGCAATAAAAAGTATTCAAAAGTGATATTAGTATAGCATGAAACAATGAAAAAAATTATAGATATGTTTGAGACGTATCAGGAGAATCTACAAAAGTAAGGAAATGGTGAAACCACGAAAGAAATATATAAATATGTGCACATTTGAACCTTTAAGGGAATGATATGAATAGTCAATGCACTGGTAATGTGTTTGCATGCTACCTGGGTAAAACACACTTGTGTCGTGTACGAAGATTCCTAAGGTGCCCCTGACCGAACAAATAAAATGGAGTCAGATGATCCTTGATATCAGTGAGCCCATCATCGGCAGTATCAAAACTACTCAACATCACATACATTGCAAAAGAATGTTGATCATAGTAAGCGACAAATGTTCACATCATTCTTACCTTAATACTTCTTTCTTGAGTAACATATGAATGGTGAAAGTAAACCATATTCAGGTCACAACTCCGATGAGAAAGATGAACTATGATAGACACCTTCTGTACTGAATCCAATACTAAGAGTAAGATCAATATATTCCCAACTCCCTTGATGAACATACTTCCTAAAACACAGTATCTCTGAATGAAATCCACATAGATTTCGAGATTGAGGACAACATAACCCCAATGCCTTGATACCAAAACTTTTAACACCCCGTTTATAATCGTGCACTAATCATACACGCATCATGCACGATCACGAACGGTGACTCACGTAAATATCACAACACAACTCAAGGACACAAAACTGAAGACACAATTGGCAAATGAATGTTCTTATACCACATCAAGTGAATGGTCCTAGGTACGTGCAATATACTATGCAAATTGATTGTTAAAATTAACAAACAATAATCAGACCCTATTAAAGGGAACCGCCATGTACAAATGAAAAGAGCAACATACTACTACTGGATTCCACGCTCTTACATATTTATATAGAGATAACTTACAAATATAATAAAGCCCTACTTCACCAAAAGATAGCAACAAAGGAGGTAGTGTATACATTAAAAGAAATAAATAGACAAATGAATCGTCGGAGAGATGATCTGAGATGAAGAGAAACAAATGGAAATTAAAATGAATCGTGAGAGGGATGATTTGATTTGTAAACGTTCTAGAGAGAGAGGGAGAGAAAAAATATGGACGCCAGTTGCGGATGGTGAGCACTGATCAAATCGTGGGCCCACCAAGTAAGGATTGGTTGAGGATAGAACTACTCCAAATGCTTTCACATGAGAAGTCAATTGAAGCAGGATAACATTTGGAATTGACCACCCATGGTTTTTTTAAGCACCACAACATTGCGTTGGGAGCCTAAACGGCGAAGAATTAAAGGCAATTGAACTCAGAGATGGAAGGAGAGAAGTCATCAAAAGTGGGTGGCATATGTGTATGTGACATTTTCTTTTCCAGAGAGGGAGATTAGTTCCTCTTGGAAATGCAGAAATTGGTTGGTATTTGGATTAGAATCTGATGTGTCATGCATGTTGACGTGGACAGTGTGCATGTTAAGAGATCAACTTCTTAAGAATATAAGATCCAATCCTTGACAAGGTGTTGTTCAGGGAGGGGGCATGTGTGGGGGAGGAAAAGGTCATCATGGAGGTCGCAAGCCAGGGGAGATGTTCGATTCAGAAGATGTAGGCATGAAGCTTAGTCAAGATGAATTAAGCAGATAAAAATCTTGGTCAGAGGGGTATCCAAAATAGGCTTGTTGGGGCATATGCGAATCTGACATTGTCAGGTTCCACCTAGCTTGCTGCACCGCTCAGTATTGTGGAAAACAAGTGATGACCCACCAAGTATATGGGATCAATTGTAGCCTTTTCGATAGGTAAGAGTGTCGAACCCAACGAGGAGCAGAAGGAAATGAAAAGTGGTTTTCAGCAAGGTAAGTGTGCAAGTGCTAAAATTGTAAGTAACAGAGTAGTTTGATAGCAAGATAATTTGTAACGAGTAAGTAATGATAATAGTAACAAAAGTGCAGCAAGGTAGCCCAATCCTTTTGAGGCAAAGGGCAGGCCAAACGGTCTCTTATAATAAGCAAAGCGTTCTTGAGGGTACACGGGAATTTCATCTAGTCACTTTCATCATGTTGATTCGATTCGTGTTCGCTACTTTGATAATTTGATATGTGGGTGGACCGGTGCTTAGGTGTTGTTCTTACTTGAACAAACCTCCTACTTATGATTAACCCCCTCGCAAGCATCCGCAACTACGAGAAAAGTATTAAGAATAAATTCTAACCATAGCATTAAACTTTTGGATCCAATTGGTCCCTTACAGAATAGCGCATAAACTAGGGTTTAAGCTTCTGTCACTCTCGCAACCCATCATCTAATAACTACTCCACAATGCATTCCCTTAGGCCCAAATATGGTGAAGTGTCATGTAGTCGACGTTCACATGACACCACTAAGGAATCACAACATACATACTATCAAAATATCGAACACATATCAAGTTCACATGATTACTTGCAACATGATTTCTCCCGTGACCTCAAGAACAAAAGTAACTACTCACAAGTGATAAACATGCTCAAGATCAGAGGGGTATTAAATAGCATAATGGATCTGAACATATAATCTTCCACCAAATAAACCATATAGTAATCAACTACAAGATGTAATCAACACTACTAGTCACCCACAAGCACCAAATCTATAGTTCCGGTACAAAGATTGAACACAAGAAGATGAACTTGGGTTTGAGAGGAGATGGTGTTGTTGAAGATGTTGATGGAGATGATGATGACGATGATTTCCCCAAGATGGAAGAGTTGTTGGTGATGATGATGACGATGATTTCCCCCTCCGAGAGGGAAGTTCCCCCGGCGGAATCGCTCCACCGGAGGGCAAAAGTGCTCCTGCCCAAGTTCCACTCGAGACAGCGGCGCTCCGTCCCGAAAGTACTCTCCTTATTTTTTCTAGGTCAACAATGACTTATATACCAGAAGATGGGCACCTGAGGTGGGCTGGGCTGAGCACAACCCACCAGGGCGCTCCTGGGGGCCAGGCGCGCCCTGGTGTCTTGTGCTCACCAGGTGGCCCCTCCTCGGTGGTTATTTGCTCCAGTATTTCTTATTTATTCCATAAAAATTCCGTGAAGTTTCAGTCCATTTGGAGTTGTGCAGAATAGGTGGCCTGACGTAGCTTTTCCAGGTCGAGATTTCCAGCGTCAGAATTCTCCCTCTTTGTGTGAACCTTGCAAATTATGAGAGAAAAGGCATTAGAATTACTCCAAAAGCATTATTATGCATAAAAACATCATAAATAACAGTAGGTAAACATGATGCAAAATGGACGTATCAACTCCCCCAATCTTAGACCTCGCTTGTCCTCAAGTGAAAACCGAAATCGAAAAACATGTCCACATGCTTAGAGAGAGAGGTGATACGTCCATTTTGCATCATGCTTTTATATCAATATTTATTGCATTATGGGCTGTTATTACACATTATGTCACAATACTTATGCCTTTTCTCTCTTATTTTACAAGGTTTACATGAAGAGGAAATGCCGGCTGCTGGAATTCTGGGCTGGAAAAGGAGCAAATATTAGAGACCTATCCTACACAACTCCAAAAGTCCTGAAACTCCACGAAAGTCAGTTTTGGAATATATTAAAAATATTTGGCGAAGAAAGCACCAGAGGGGAGCCAGCCACCGTCCACGAGGGTGGGGGCGCCCTACCCCCTGGGCGCGCCCCTGCCTCGTGGGCCACCTGGCAGGCCCCCGATGCCCATCTTCTGGTATAAGGTGTCTTTTGCCCTGGAAAAAAAGGAGGAAGCTTTGGACGAAGCCGCCGTCTCGAGGCGGAACCTTGGCGGAACCAATCTAGGGCTCCGGCGGAGCTGTTCTGCCGGGGAAACATCCCTCCGGGAGGGGGAAATCGTCACCATCGTCATCACCATCGATCCTCTCATCGGGGGGGGTCAATCTCCATCAACATCTTCACCAGCACCATCTCCTCTCAAACCCTAGTTCATCTCTTGTATCCAATCTTTGTCTCAAAACCTCAGATTGGTACCTGTGGGTTGCTAGTAGTGTTGATTACTCCTTGTAGTTGATGCTAGTTGGTTTATTCGGTGGAAGATTATATGTTCAGATCCTTTATGCATATTAATACCCCTCTGATTATGAACATGAATATGATTTGTGAGTAGTTACGTTTGTTCCTGAGGACATGGGAGAAGTCTTGCTATAAGTAGTCATGTGAATTTGGTATTCGTTCGATATTTTGATGAGATGTATGTTGTCTCTCCTCTAGTGGTGTCATGTGAACATCGACTACATGACACTTCACCATTGTTTGGGCCTAGGGGAAGGCATTGGGAAGTAATAAGTAGATGATGGGTTGCTAGAGTGACAGAAGCTTAAACCCTAGTTTATGCGTTGCTTCGTAAGGGGCTGATTTGGATCCATATGTTTCATGCTATGGTTAGGTTTACCTTAATTCTTCTTTCATAGTTGCGGATGCTTGCGAGGGGTTAATCATAAGTGGGATGCTTGTCCAAGGAAGGGCAGTACCCAAGCACCGGTCCACCCACATATCAAATTATCAAAGTAACGAACGCGAATCATATGAGCATGATGAAAACTAGCTTGACGATAATTCCCATGTGTCCTCGGGAGCGCTTTCCTTTATATAAGAGTTTGTCCAGGCTTGTCCTTTGCTACAAAAAGGATTGGGCACCTTGCTGCACCTTGTTTACTTTTATTACTTGTTACCCGTTACGAATTACCTTATCACAAAACTATCTGTTACCGATAATTTCAGTGCTTGCAGAGAATACCTTACTGAAAACCGCTTGTCATTTCCTTCTGCTCCTCGTTGGGTTCGACACTCTTACTTATCGAAAGGACTACGATAGATCCCCTATACTTGTGGGTCATCAAGACTCTTTTCTGGCGCCGTTGCCGGGGAGTGAAGCGCCTTTGGTAAGGAAAAATTTATATAGTGTGCTGAAATTTACTGTCACTTGTTACTATGGAAAATAATCCTTTGAGGGGCTTGTTCGGGGTATCTTCACCCCGACCAGTAGAGCAAAGAGTTGCTCCTCAACCTACTGAACCTACTGAAAATGTTTACTTTGAAATTCCTTCGGGTATGATAGAGAAACTGCTAGCTAATCCTTTTACAGGAGATGGAACATTACATCCCGATATGCACCTAATCTATGTGGATGAAGTTTGTGGATTATTTAAGCTTGCAGGTATGCCCGAGGATGTTATCAAGAAGAAGGTCTTCCCTTTATCTTTGAAGGGAAAGGCATTGACATGGTTTAGGCTATGTGATGATATTGGATCATGGAACTACAACCGATTGAAATTGGAATTTCATCAGAAGTTTTATCCTATGCATCTGGTTCATCGTGATCGTAATTATATATATAATTTTTGGCCTTCGCGAAGGAGAAAGCATCGCTCAAGCTTGGGGGAGGCTTAAGTCAATGTTATATTCATGCCCCAATCATGAGCTCTCAAGAGAAATTATTATTCCAAAAAAATTATGCTCGGCTTTCTCTCAATAATCGCTCCATGCTTGATACTTCTTGTACTGGTTCTTTTATGATGAAGACTATTGAATTCAGATGGGATTTATTGGAAAGAATTAACACAACTCTGAAGATTGGGAACTCGAGAAGGTAAGGAGTCAGGTATAACCTATGTTTGATTGTGTTAAATCTTTTATGGATATCCGATGCTTTTCGTGAATTTAGCACTAAATATGGACTTGACTCTGAGATAGTAGCTTCTTTCTATGAATCATTTGCTACTCATGTTGATCTCCCTAAGGATAAGTGGTTTAAATATCATCCTCCCATCAAAGTAAAAGTAGTTGAACCTACCGCTTATATTGAGAAACCACCTTTTTCTGTTAGAATGAAGGATCACGCTAAAGCTTCAACTTGGTTCATAAGAGTAATACTAGAACACCTACACCCTCTGAGCAAATTAAAGTTGAACCTAGTATTGCTATGGTTAAAGATCTCTTGGTCGATAATATTGATGGGCATGTTATTTACTTCTGTGATGAAGCTGCTAGAATTGCTAGACCGATACTAAAGATAAACATAGACCTGTTGTTGGCATGCCTGTTTGTTTCTGTTAAAATAGGAGATCACTTTATCATGGCTTATGTGATACTGGGTGCTAGTGCAAGTGCAATACCTCATTCCTTATCAAAGAAATTATGCATGATATTGCACCTGCTGAGATAGAAGATATTGATGTTACTATTAAGCTTGCCAATAGAGATACTATTTCACCAGTTGGGATTGTTAGAGATGTTGAAGTCTTGTGTGGGAAAGTTAAATATCCTACTGATTTTCTTTCTTGGTTCCCCACAAGATGACTTTTGTCCCATTATATTTGGTAGACCCTTCTTGAATACTGTTAATGCTAAGATAGACTGCAAAAAGGATATTGTTCTATTGTTTAGGGGATATGTCTCATGATTTTAATTTTGCTAAATTTCATAGACAACCCCATGATAAAGAGTTGCCTAGTAAAGATGAAATTATTGGTCTTGCTTCCATTGTCGTGCCTCCTAATGATCCTTTAGAACAATATTTGCTAGACCATGAAAATGGTATGTTTATGAATGAAAGAAGGGAAATAGATGAAGTATTCTTTAAACAGGGACCAATTTTGTAACACAACTTGCCTGTTGAAATTCTAGGGGATCCTCCTCCACCCAAGGGTGATAACGTGTTTGAGCTTAAACCATTACATGATACTCTTAAATATGCTTATCTTGATGAAAAGAAGATATATCCTATTATTATTAGTGCTAACCTTTCATAGCAAGAATAAGAGAAATTATTGAAAACTCTAAAGAAGCACCGTGCTCTATTGGATATACTCTTGATGATCTTAAGGGCATTAGTCCCACTCTATGCCAGGACAAAATAAAATTTGAGAAAGACGCTAAACGGTTGTTGATCACCAACGACGGTTAAATCCTAAGATGAAAGAAGTAGTAAGAAATGAAATACTAAAGCTTCTGGAGGCAGGTGCTACTCTTGAGCACTGCGTTGGTTTTCCCTTGAAGAGGAAAGGGTGATGCAGTAAAGTAGCGTAAGTATTTCCCTCAGTTTTTGAGGACCAAGGTATCAATCCAGTAGGAGATCACACTCGAGTCCCACGCACCTACACAAACAAATAAGAACCTCGCAACCAACGCGATAAAGGGGTTGTCAATCCCTTCACAGTACTTACGAGAGTGAGATCTGATAGATATGGTAAGATAATATTTTTGGTATTTTTATGATAAAGAGAAATAAAGATGCAAAGTAAAATAAACGGCAATAGAAATAATAAGTGTTGGAAGATTAATATGATGGAAGATAGACCCGGGGGCCATAGGTTTCACTAGTGGCTTCTCTCAAGAGCATAAGTATTACGGTGGGTAAACGAATTACTGTCGAGCAATTGATAGAATGAGCATAGTTATGAGAATATCTAGGTATGATCATGTATATAGGCATCACGTCCCGTGACAAGTAGACCGAAACGATTCTGCATCTACTACTATTACTCCACACATCGACCGCTATCCAGCATGCATCTAGAGTATTAAGTTCATAAGAACAGAGTAATGCTTTAAGTAAGATGACATGATGTAGAGGGATAAACTCATGCAATATGATATAAACCCCATCTTTTTATCCTCGATGGCAACAATACAATACGTGTGTTTCCCTTTCTGTCACTGGGAATCGAGCACCGCAAGATTGAACCCAAAGCTAAGCACTTCTCCCATTGCAAGAAAGATCAATCTAGTAGGCCAAACCAAACTGATAATTCGAAGAGACTTGCAAAGATAAACCAATCATACATAAAAGAATTCAGAGAAGAATCAAATATTGTTCATAGATAAACTTGATCATAAACCCACAATTCATCGAATCTCGACAAACACACCACAAAAGAAGATTACATCGAATAGATCTCCAAGAAGATCGAGGAGAACTTTGTATTGAGATCCAAAGAGAGAGAAGAAGCCATCTAGCTAATAACTATGGACCCGAAGGTCTGAAGTAAACTACTCACACATCACCGGAGAGGCCATGGAGTTGATGTAGAGGCCCTCCGTGATCAATGCCCCATCCGGCGGAGCTCCGGAAAAGGCCCCAAGATGGGATCTCTCGGGTACAGAAGGTTGTGGCGGAGGAATTAGGTTTTTGTGGTGCTCCTGGATGTTTGGGGGGTACGTGGACTTATATAGGAGGAAGAAGTAGGTCGGTGGAGCAACGAGGGGCCCACGAGGGTGGAGGGCGCGCCCAGGGGGGTAGGCATGCCCCCTGCCTCGTGGCCTCCTCGATTGTTTCTTGACGCCCACTCCAAGTCTCCTGGATCATGTTTGTTGAGAAAATCACGTTCCCGAAGGTTTCATTCCGTTTGGACTTCGTTTGATATTCCTTTCTGCGAAACACTGAAATAGGCAAAAAACAGCAATTTGGGCTGGGCCTCCGGTTAATAGGTTAGTCCCAAAAATAATATAAAAGTGTAAAATAAAGCCCATTAACATCCAAAATAGATAATATAATAGCATGGAACAATAAAAAATTATAGATACGTTGGAGACGTATCAAGCATCCCCAAGCTTAATTCCTGCTCGTCCTCGAGTAGGTAAATGATAAAAACAGAATTTTTTGATGTGGAATGCTTCCTAACATATTTCTCAATGTAATTTTCTTTATTGTGGCATGAATGTTCAGATCCGAAAGATTCAAGATAAAAGTTTAATATTGGCATAAAAATAATAATACTTCAAGCATACTAACTAAGCAATCATGTCTTCTCAAAATAACATGGCCAAAGAAAGTTCATCCCTACCAAATCATATAGTTTGGTCATGCTCCATTTTCGTCACACAAGAATGCTCTCATCATGCACAACCCCTTATGACAAGTCGAGCAATTGTTTCATACTTTAGTAATCTCAAACTTTTTTCAACTTTCACGCAATACATGAGCGTGAGCCATGGATATAGCACTATGGGTGGAATAGAATATAATGAGGGGGTTATGTGGAGAAGACAAAAAAGGAGAAAGTCTCACATCGACGCGGCTAATCAATGGGCTAGGGAGATGCCCATCAATTGATGTCAATGCAAGGAGTAGGGATTGCCATGCAACGGATGCACTAGAGCTATAAATGTATGAAAGCTCAACAAAAGAAACTAAGTGGGTGTGCATCCAACTTGCTTGCTCACGAAGACCTAGGGCACTTGAGGAGGCCCATTGTTGGAATATACAAGCCAAGTTCTATAATGAAAATCCCACTAGTATATGAAAATGACAAAACAAGAGACTCTCTATCATAAAGATCATGGTGCTACTTTGAAGCACAAGTGTGGAAAAAGGATAGTAGCATTGCCCCTTTTTATTCTCTTTTTTGGGCCTTTTTGGCCTTTCTTTTTTGGGACAATGCTCTATTAATGATGATCATCACACTTCTATTTATTTACAACTCAATGATTACAACTCGATACTAGAACAAGATATGACTCTATATGAATGCCTCCGGCGGTGTACCGGGATGTGCAATGACTCATGAGTGACATGTAAAAAATTATGAACTGGTGGCTTTGCCACAAATACGATGTCAACTACATGATCATGCAAGGCAATATGACAATGATGATGCGTGTCATAATAAACGGAACGGTGGAAAGTTGCATGGCAATATATCTCGGAATGGCTATGGAAATGCCATAATAGGTAGGTATGGTGGCTGTTTTGAGGAAGATATAAGGAGGTTTATGTGTGATAGAGCGTATCGTATCACGGGTTTGGATGCACCGGCGAAGTTTGCACCAACTCTCAAGGTGAGAAAGGGCAATGCACGGTACCGAAGAGGCTAGCAATGATGGAAGGGTGAGAGTGCGTATAATCCATGGACACAACATTAGTCATAAAGAACTCACATACTTATTGCAAAAATCTACAAGTCATCAAAAACCAAGTATTACGCGCATGCTCCTAGGGGGATAGATTGGTAGGAAAAGACCATCGCTCGTCCCCGACCGCCACTCATAAGGAAGACAATCAAATAACACCTCATGTTTCAAATTTGTTACACAATGTTTACCATACGTGCATGCTACGGGACTTGCAAACTTCAACACAAGTATTTCTCAAATTCACAACTACTCAACTAGCACAACTTTGATATCACTATCTCCATATCTCAAAACAATCATCAAGTATCAAACTTCTCTTAGTATTCAATGCACTTATATGAAAGTTTTTATTATGCCTAAAAGCAAATTGCCATGTTGTTCTAAAGGACTCTCAAAATAATATAAGTGAAGCATGAGAGATCAATTATTTCTATAAAATAAAACCACCGCCGTGCTCTAAAAGATATAAGTGAAGCACTAGAGCAAAAACTATATAGCTCAAAAGATATAAGTGAAGCACATAGAAAAATATAGCTCAAAGATATAAGTGAAGCACATAGAGTATTCTAATAAATTCCAATTCATGTGTGTCTCTCTCAAAAGGTGTGTACAGAAAGGATGATTGTGGTAAACTAAAAAGCAAAGACTCAAATCATACAAGATGCTCCAAGCAAAACACATATCATGTGGTGAATAAAAATATAGCTCCAAGTAAAGTTACCGATAGACGAAGACGAAAGAGGGGATGCCTTCCGGGGCATCCCCAAGCTTAGGATTTTTGGTGTCCTTGTATTTTACCTTGGGGTGAATGGGCATCCCCAAGCTTAGGCTCTTGCCACTCCTTGTTCCATAATCCATCAAATCTTTACCCAAAACTTGAAAACTTCACAACACAAAACTTAAAAATCTTCGTGAGCTCCGTTAGAAAGAAAACAAACACCACTTCAATGTACTGTAATGAACTCATTATTTATTTATATTGGTGTTAAACCTACTGTTTATTCCAACTTCTCTATGGTTTATAAACTATTTTACTAGCCATAGATTCATCAAAATAAGCAAACAACACACGAAAAACAGAATCTGTCAAAAACAGAACAGTCTGTAGTAATCTGTAGGTTTCGAATACTTATGGAACCCCAAAAATTCTAAAATAAATTTATGGACGTGAGGAATTTATCTATTAATCATATTCAAAAGAATTAACTAAATATCACTTTCCAAATAAAAATGGCAGAATTCTCGTGAGCGCTAAAGTTTCTGTTTTTTACAGCAAGATAAAAAAGACTTCCCCAAGTCTTCCCAACGGTTCTACTTGGCACAAACACTAATTAAACACAAAAACAACCAAAACAGAGGCTAGATAATTATTTATTACTAAACAGGTAGCAAAAGCAAGGAATAAAAATAAAATTGGGTTGCCTCCCAACAAGCGCTATCGTTTAACGCCCCTAGCTAGGCATAAAAGCGAAGATAGATCTAGGTATTGCCATCTTTGGTAGGCAATCCATAAGTGGCTCTCATAATAGATTCATATGGTAATTTAATTTTATTTCTAGGGAAGTGTTCCATGCCTTTCCTTAACAGAAATTGGAATCTAATATTCCCTTCCTTCATATCAATAATTGCACCAATCGTTCTAAGGAAAGGTCTACCAAGAATAATAGGACATGAAGGATTGCAATCTATGTCAAGAACAATGAAATATACGGGCACATAGTTCCTATTTGCAACAATAAGAACATCATTAATTCTTCCCATAGGTTTCTTAATAGTGGAATCCGCAAGGTGCAAGTTTAAAGATACAATCATCAAATTCACGGAATCCTAGCAAATCACATAAAGTTTTCGGAATCGTGGAAACACTAGCACCCAAATCACACAAAGCATAGCATTAATGATCTTTAATTT
>NC_053027.1:481598720-481627583 GCF_003073215.2 Triticum urartu
TGACACACTCAAATACTTCCTGAAGAGCAAAGGCTTCAAACCTGGTTCCCTCGACCCCACTCTCTTCATGAAGACATATGATGGTGAACTGTTTGTGTGCCAAATATATGTCGACGACATTATCTTCGGCTGCACCAATCAGAAATACACTGACGAGTTTGGATATATGATGCAAGAGCAATATCAGATGTCCATGATGGGTGAGCTGAAGTTCTTCCTTGGTCTTCAAATACATCAACAACGCAACGGCATCTTCATATCTCAAGAGAAGTACCTCAAAGATTGCGTGAAGAAATTTGGTATGCAAGACTGCAAAGGCTTCACGATGCCAATGCCAGCCAAACATCATCTGGGTCCCGACGACAATGGTAAAGAGTTCGATGAAAAGGTATACCGCTCCATGATTGGGTCTTTACTTTATCTATGTGCATCTAGGACAGATATAATGCTTAGCATTTGCATGTGTTCCTAATTCCAAGCGGCACCAAAGGAATCGCATCACTTAGCTGTGAAGCGAATTCTTTGATATTTGGCTCACACCCCAACATTAGGATTATGGTATCCCAAGGGCTCAGAGTTTGATCTGGTTGGATTCTCGGATGCTGATTATGCTGGTGACAAGGTGGATCGCAAGTCTACATCAGGCACATGTCATTTTCTGGGACGATCACTTGTATGTTGGTCTTCAAAGAAGCAGAACTGTGTATCTCTCTCCACTGCTGAATCTGAATATATTACTGCTGGATCTTGCTGCGCTCAGCTTCTGTGGATGAAGCAAACACTCAAAGACTATGGCATTCATCTAAAGCAAGTGCCACTCTAGTGCGACAACGAAAGCGCCATCAAGATTGCCAACAACCCAGTTCAGCACTCGAAGACAAAGCACATTGAAATTCGTCATCACTTTCTCAGAGATCATGTTGTGAAGGAAGATATTGATATCATACACGTCAACACTGAAGAGCAATTGGCAGATATCTTCACCAAGCCCTTGGATGAGAAGAGATTTTGCAAGTTACGGTGTGAGCTAAATATCTTGGAATCCTCAAATGTCCTGTGATCAGGCACACATCCTAACACTTATGCATATTGATGACTTAGATGTGCAACACACGAAGTAAAGTATATCTTCAATCAATGAAGACATACATTCTAAGTGTGAATACATTAATGTGGAATTTGACTTCGGAGCGGCACGATAATTGTGCGTCATGTCTGGGTCTAATACTTCCTATACAGTGGGTAACGCCACCACCAAATTCTTCTGTTTGAAGTGTTTTACACATGGCGTTACATTTGCTATGTCTTCACATTTTGTTTGTCTTCATTCTCAACTTGTCTTCATGATTATCTTCACTATGTTGGTTTGATTGTATTTCTCACATATATATATATATACATATACTAGTGTTCTGTCCTCTACAGCATTCACTTATAGCTATGTCTTCTTGTTGAATCTTTTGAACTAAGTGAATATGATCGGACCCTAACCTCTCTATGCTTTCTATCTCAAACTCTATCTCTCCAAATCATATGCATTCTCTTGAAACTGTCGAATGTCTTCTCTGTGTCCTTGTCAGCAGAAGATACAGAGACAAACATTAAGTCCGCTTTCAATGCTAATTCCTTCACCTGAAACCCGGAGAAGTGGGAACGACCACCCGACAATCCAGGCATGCGTGGGAACGTGGAACAACCTCCGATATGTTGCATGATGGCCACGTGTCCTTCAGATGTGAATCGCCAGGGGCACTTGTGTAATAACACTGTGCCGTCCCTGTCCCTATAAATACACGCCTCACCACAGTCATTATCCTTTCTTCCACTCTCGCACAAACCCTAGCACCACCGCTAGCCCTCGACGACACCGGCGATGAAGCGCTTAGCTGCCGCGACCTCTCCGATGTCGTCTTCACGCCGGCCGCGGACATCGTCTTCTCCGCTGTCGCCGTAGGTGTCCTCCGTCGCCAAGTTAGGGCACGGATGATCGAACTGCTCGGCCTCCTCTTCCACTCCGTCTAGCAGTTCTTCGTGTGGTAAATAAAACTTGCTTTTTACGGCCCCTTTGATCCTATAGATTCATCACTTTCTACCACAAGCAGTTTCTATTCACACAAGTTGGATCCATTTCATACTGCATCTCATAATATGCCTAGTATGTTCACTTATGCTTCACAAAGTAGTTAGATTCCTCACTTGTACTGATCCGTGGATTCGTACAAATCTGGAACCAACTCCTTATCTATGAGTGAATGTCTTTGCACGTTGAGGTCAATGTCTTCTAAACTGATTTATCTTCAAAATCTTCTAAGAATGCATATGACCCCTTCCCCTTCCCTCGCACCTTAATGTTGTCACAGGTACATGTCCGTGGGAGAATCCCTTGGTTCTCATAGTCTGCATTCATTTGCAGAATTCTTACAACATCATATAAATTCTCCCGAAGCCAGTTCCTGTTTGTCCAGCAAGCGAAAGCCTTTGAAGCCTTTGAACGTGTTGAAGCCATTCAGTTTAAAGTTCATGGCTGCAGAGAAATCAGTAAGGAAGGGTGGCAGAAAACGTCGAGGTGAAACATCAAGAGATCTGCCCGATGACCTCTCAGAGCTGTACAAGACAGATCCAGAAGAGGATTACAATCAGCGCAAGACCCGAATCCAATGGATTCAAAGATATTGGGCAGAACAATGGTTCAAATACAGGTTTGTGACCAAGGAATATGCTGAGAAGAATGCCATCAAGCGACCATGGGGAGACATCCTATACAGAAATCTTCAACCCAGGTCCAGAGATGAAGCCATTGAACAAGGCTTCTATCCCTGCATGGTCCGTGGACCACAGCCTGCGGATGCTGACCCATCGTCATTGCTATGGTGTCGTGACGACAATCTGTTCAAGCGCAACTTCCAGTTTGCCCAGAATTCGGCGAAGCGGAACAAGAAGTCACTGAGACTAGACTTCAACCCTGGTCCCTCTGCTCCTCGTGCCGATGGCACCCGCGAAGCTGAACCCAATCTTGTTGGGCCCTTCTACAACCTGGAAGGTCTCATCACTCATATCATGGTTCAAGGGACAGCCGTGGATGAGCCTGCAGATGACGCTGAATCTGATGAAGCGCCTGCACCTCCGAAGCCAAAGAAACTGAAGCAGTCTAAAGCTTCAAAGCCTGCCTCAGCACCAAAAATCTCACGGGTGAAACCACTGGCTACTGCGCCTCCTAAAGACAGTGTGTAGTCTGAAGATTTGTCACGCATCTCCAAGCCCTCGAAAGTCAAGATGCCTTTGCAACACACCAGCCAAGAACTGACTGCTGCTGCTATTCTGCGCAACGACGCTATTGATCTGTCCAGCGATGAAGATCTTGCAGATGATGCTCTTGAGCAATTGATCAAGAGCAAAGAAGAAGCAGAAATCTTCAATGATTTGCCTCTCTTTGACGTGGCAATCATCCACAACTTCATTGATGAGTGGTTTGACACGCCCAACCTCAGCTTTGAAGATCTGCAACTTCCAATTGGCCTCAGTGTCGCCTTCCATGGCGCCATTGCTTTAGAGCTTGCTCTAGCTCAGCGGATCGTTGAACTGAAGCAAAAGATCGACTTTGAGAAAGCTCAGTTCAAGAAGCACATGGCCAAGCTCAGCGTGCAAGAGGTCAAAAATTTCAAGATCATGCTGCACGATCTCAAAGAAGCCTTTCTCAAGAAGCGTCAAGAAGCTCAAGGTTCTCGTGAGCGCATGAAGAGCCTGGCTGACAAGTGTGTGCAAGCCTACAATGAGGCTGAGAAGCGCAAGGCCCTTGGTCGTCCTGGCACCGATCCCAGGATGGCTGCAAAGAAGAAGAAGAAGCCAGTTGTGGCCGAACCCGAAGTGCCAAGGCAGGAAGCACATCCCATTGTCTTTCCAGCGAGCATGACTGGCTCGAAGCCAAAGGTCAGGTCAACCACTTCAGAACTGAAGAAGATGAGGACTGCTGAGGCTGAAGCGAGAAAGAGGAAACATCTTGAAGGCTCTGCTGCTGCTCCCTCCAAGAAGAAGCGTGAGACCAAGAAGGATCGGCTGCTCCCACAGAGTCCTTAATTGTTGAACCTATCTCCATGGTTCGCCCTGCCACTGAACATCAAGAGCGCCAACTGACTGTCCATGAGCCTGCTTCCACAGAGGCTCATGAAGCTGAAGACATTCCAGCAGCTGATCCTACCGCTGCTGAAGACATTGGTCACCATGACAACGTTGAAGATGATGTAGTTCTTCCTTACATCGAGCACAACTTGGTATCATCGCCTGTGCTTATGCACAACGAACTCATCAGCATTGGTCGTCCTCTGACGCCAATTGCTCAGGATGCATCATGGGCTGATCACCCACAACAACAAGTCACACCACCCTGGCAAGAAGAAGAAGATGACTTTGAGGCCCAGCCAACTCCGTCTCCAGAGGCGTCGCTAGCGTTACGCAGGCTTCGCAAAGGACCAAGGTCTCAAGTCCCTCTTTCGAGCGTTCCAGAAGGAGATGTGCCCCACCAATCTATTGCACGTCAAGTGTTTCTAGATGCCACTCCTACTGTGAATGTCTCCGAGCTTGAGGCTAAAGCTGCTGAAGAAATTCCGGCTGCATCAGCCGACGACACTCAAGAAGAAGAACGTGTCCCTACTCCCCCCATTATTGAAGAAGTTGTTCTCGAGGAGAACGTGTCTGTGCCCGACCCTCCAGCTCATCAAGTGGAGGTTGAGAATCTTGAGGCTGCCACCACCAACACAAATGAAGCCAATGATGTTGTCATGGCTGAAGCAAATGTGAAGCCTGCACCAACCAATGTGTCAGAAGTTAGTGAAGCCAATGATGCTACTACTGCTGTTCCTGCGCCTGCTACTGGTCCTCAGTTTGACTATCACGTTGAGCACAGGCCTCAGGTACAGAAGCCAATGCCAAGGTTGCCCAGGTTTCCAGGTCCTGCATCAGCACCCGGATTCTTTAATGTCAACGGCTTCAAAGCAGACAACACCTTCTTCAATAGCGCCAAGAACCCCTACTCAAGGGAAAGAATATCTTCTGATCGGTTCTGGAGCTATCCGCGGCGAAGTTATCACTCATGCATTCTGTACAATCAAGGTCGCATTTTCCCTCATATGCGTCTGAAGCCATAACTGGTCTGCCTTGCTTGGAAGAAGCTCTGGATTGCTTCAAAGAGTCTGGATTGTTGCCTTTTGTCACCGACCAAGAGCACTGGAACGAAGAGTTGCTGCTCCAATTCTATGCCACTCTTCACATTTGTGGTTACAACAGAGATCCGAAGACTTGGGTTCTTGAGTGGATGACCGGCAATGTTCATCACGAAGCCAAAGCCTTTGATATCATTGAGCTCACTGGTCTGCCCACTCCTGGAGATCTTTATGAACCTGGTTGTCAGCTTCACAGTGCAGCTATGGAGAGCATCTTTCGGAAGCCTGAACCGAACATGAGTCAGATGCTTAGCATGATGAAGCCTTTGCCTCCAGATGCTGCATATCCTAAGGAGTTCTTTGTTTAAGACCTTGAGTATCTGCCACGCACTATCTATCATATTATCAGGCGAACTCTCTGGCCCATCAAAGGACATTCTCCACATGCAAAGCTGGAAGGTGCAATGAAGACTTTGATCTTTTATATTCTTCACGGCAAATGCTTCAATGCCCAAGACTTCTTTATCCGCCAACTTGCTGCATCAGGATCTGATCTTTTTGGCTTGAAGTTTTACACTCCATGGATAATGCAGCTGATCAAACTACACTCGGCTGTCTCATATCAGCCCTCTGCTCGCAATCATCGGATCTTTCTGCCTGACGTTGATATGCCCGTTGAAGCCATCTATCCAGAGCCTACCAAGGAGCCTCTTAGTCTTCAGAATGCTGAGCATCAAAGTTTCTCGCAAAACATTGAAGGAGTTGAAGCAGTCACTCGTGTTTATCCTCTGGCTGGTACTACACGTGCACCTCATCGTGCCCTCACTGAAGCCACTGAAAGCACTATTGCCCAACGTCCCAAGAAGCGATCTCGTGTTCTCAATGACCGAGAGCTTCTGGTTGCCCTTCATCAGAAACAGGATAGGCATCATGACTGGCTGAAATGCCAAATGCAAACCCTCTTGGTGGATGTCAACCGCATTCGCAATCTTGCCACCAAGAATGCCTTTGTTGCCCATGAAACCTGTCGGCGTACATGGAAAGGGCTGACGCTTATGTGTTCTGAGGATGATCTTCAAGAGGTATGGCTTCTCTGAACGTTTCAAGTTTGACTCCACACCTCCAAGAAGGACTGTACTGTGACGAACTCCGTCTCTTGAAGACTCTGAGTTCTCTTCCTCCGCGGCAACTGTGAATGCCAGAGTGATCGAGGACGAAGATGATGCCACTTCACCGCCCCCTACTTCAGCATGCATCGACACTGCCCCGAGTTCGTCTGCACCGCGAACACACCGACGACCTTGCTGCTTCACCTACTCCTCATGGGAACGAGTAGATGCTCTATGTCTTCAAACCTTTTTGGTCCTTACTGACAAAAGGGGGAGAAGCATATGGTTTGATAGTCTTCAAGCGGGTCCATATGGGCGGTTGCTTTATGTTTTGCCTAGTGTTTACAACTCCGTTTTGATACATTTGGTTCTTTGAGTTGTAACACTTAAACTCGATGGTCGTCTGCTACTTATTTGCTATTCTGTGATGTGATGATAAATTCCGCATGTGCGATGATAAATTCCGCACTTAGATCATTTTGCAGACGTCCATTTTTCATTATGCATGTCATTATCTTCACATACTTTTCATGCATGATGAATTGTCATCATAAGTTGAGAGGATCTCCACAAGTACAACATGCCATGTGCATTTGCATTCCAAAAGCAAATTACTTATATGCACATCTTCAGGGGGAGCCCTTGCAACTTATGAAGACAATCCCTATCCTTTACAATTTCACATATTAGTTGAAAACTTCAACTAGTTTGTCTGGCATATCACCAAAAAGGGGGAGATTGTAAGTGCATCTAGTGCCACCCCTAGTTGGTTTTGGAGTATTGACGACAAACCTAGTTGAGGGACTAATGTGTTTGTGAGAATTGCAGGATAACACAGGTAGAAGTCCCTCATTGATTCAGTTTTCCTACCAGAGATGACCCCTAAAAATGTATGAAGACATTGAAGTCAAAGGTGGTATGTGAAGACATTCACATTGAAGACTATGACAAGAGAAGACATCGCGTGAAGACTATGGAGCGCGAAGACTTAGCAGTTTCGTCGTTCTGTGTTTTTCTTTGTTGAGTCATAGGAACCACCGTACTGTTAAGTGGGGTCCAAGAGAACCAGTCAGAATGACTGAAGTGATGCTTAACCAAAATCCTATGTCTTCGAGTGAAGACTATGAGAGCAATCTTGTCCAGAGTTGGACAAGTCAGCTTTGCTTGTAGCCCAAGTAAAGTTGCCGTGTGTGTTTGAAATCTGACCGTTGGAACACGTGTCAGTTCCTTAGTGACCTCAGGGTCATTTCGGACAAATCAGGTCGGGTTGCCTAGTGGCTATAAATAGCCCACCCCCTACAACCATAAACGGTTGGCTGCTCAGAGTTAGAGTACGGCTTTTGTCGTTTGAGAGCAACCCACCTCGAAGCCTTTGAGAGAGAATTCCTTGCGAGGATAAAGCCCTAAACCAGAGCCAAAGAGTGTTAGGCATCACTTAAGTCTCTTGTCTGTGTGATCTGAAGACTTATTACACTTGAGGACTGTGAATCCTCCAGCCGGTTAGGCGTCGCGTTCTGAGCATCCAAGAGTCATTGTGGATCGCCGGTGAACGAAGTCTATGAAGGTTTGGAAGTCTACCTTGAAGACTTACCAGAGTGATTGGGCGAGGACTGGGTGTCCTTAGCTCAAGGGGAATAAGGTGAAGACGAGGTCTTCTGAGTTGAATCTCAGCCTCCCTAACCAGACGTACAGTTGTCACAGCAACTGGAACTGGTCCAACAAATCATTGTCTTCAACGAGTCACTGGTTTCATCCTTCCCTTCCCTTTACTTACTGTTGGTCCTTGTGAAGTCATTGTACGATTGCATCACCATTTGGCTTCACTGAGTGATTACTTGTTCTGATTGGCTTCACAATATCTTCCTACCTGATCCTTACTGCCTAGCTGCTATTAGTCATTGTGCTTTCACTTCATTGAATACTTGACTATGGTTTGCCTAGTGTAGTCTACCTTCCGCTGCATAGTAATAGGTTTATTTTCTATCGTTTTCTTCGAAACTTACATGTTTTGAAGACTTTCATAAAAATCGCCTATTCACCCCCCCCCCTCTAGTCGATCACTGGCACTTTCATCCTTCCACGACGACATCTTCTACGACGGCGAGGGAACCATGCCTTCGGCGGCGGCGAAGAGCTCCGGCGACGACAAGAGGGGACATAGCAAGAGTTGTGAGAGTGAGCGAGTGGGGTGGAGTGTGAGCAAAGCGAGTGGTGGGCGAGCGCGGCTTTGTTATGTACGCACGACCTAACGGTCGTCAACCCATTCGCCGTCTGCTTTGACCGACATGGCACCTGACCGGTGGGTCAGCCATGTCAGAAATCGGGTTAGCTGCTGCAAAACGGTCATTTGTGTTTATTGAAAAAATTTACGAGCAAAGTGGTTTATTTTTGAAAGGCGCTAGCAATGTGGCTATAAATCCGAACACAAACTTCAGATGTGATGTTTTTTTGCGATTCACTCGTGGGCCGGCCGGCTCATGCGTCCGGATAATTATGCGTGGCCTAGCTTGAGACCTATCGGGTTGCTTGGGTGGGACGATGAGTGTGCCGCGATTGACGGCGGCTGCTACTACCTACTACTACGGGGTAGGCTGCACGCTCATATTTTCTTTCTCTATCCTCACGTGGCTCCGACGATTTTGTTTTCCCTTCGAGAAGGCGAGTATCCCGGCGTCGGCGCTTTTCCACCGCGCGCACGAGGTCGGGGAACGCTTCTTTCGTCTCTGCGGTCTGCAGAGTGAGTGCAGCAGACTGCAGTGGCACCACGGTATCCGGCGTCTGTCTACGGCGACGCTGCTAGGCCATTTCTTAAGCAAAGTGGGCCGTTCGTATACAGCAAGTAGGCTCAGGCTCGTCTCGTGCCATTTGGGGGCAGAAAGCAGCCCATGACTTCGGTCTAGCATAGTGTTCACTTTTTGGGGCTGAAATCCCAAATCTACATTCGGTGCCATGTGTCTGAGCCACTGAAAAAAAAATAGCGTGCTGTATCGCCGCTAATAGCACGCTATAGCATATAGAGAATTGTCTCGCTAAATAAACCAAATGTACAATGCCTTGCTAATAACGCGTTATAGCGCGTTATAGCACGCTAATAGCATATTTTTAAAGGTGACGCTATTTTCTGTAGCGCGCTATTTGAGCTCACCATAAATTTTCTACCAGCAACTAGGCTCGATGGGATATGTTGGTGGTGCAAATAAGAAATGAACGCATAACTCATTGCCTAAGCTGGGAAAAGATGAGTGGATTGTTAGAAAGTTAGGCAGATTTCGTGGAAGCTTAAGCCTGATTAGTATCTTCCCCAAAATCAATTTTGCCCATCACCCGGTGCAAGGTTCTCATATGACGGGGTTTCGCAGACCTGCTCTCTTTCGAAGGGTTGTGCACGCAGTTGCTGAAAAATGGTCGCCAAAGAAGCAGCTCATCATAAAGGAACTCGATAGATGTGTATGTAGAATATTCTTTATGTTGTGCTATGTGCAGTCTCTATCCTTTGTATCTCCTCTACATAGAGGAGACACATGAAGGGGTGACAAGATGCAAGTGACACGTGGTGAAACGACTTTTTGAAAGTACAAAATATGTCCACAAAGTGCTCAAGCTTTGGCACTTATACCCATATCTAGGCAGGGCACTACCATGCAAAAAAACCTACTTATTTCAGCAAGGCGCATAACATTAGCCGCACTCGAACATGATTCACGAAACACGACACGTGCGCCCCCTATGTGGCGTGAAGTGAGTGAGTAAGCGCGTGCATGATTGCTATCTTTTTTTATACTACAAGGAGTGGTATAGCATCCCGCCGTTCATACTGCTCTTTAAAAAAAATTCACGAATACGCAAAGGGTTTGGAGATGTTGGAACGACCTAAACCAGAGCGACCCTCGGAGGGAATCTCCGGGACGCGAAGGACGGAGGAGGGACGTCGCGGCGAGAGGAAAGCACGAGTAAGCATTTCACCCCGCTTTCATACGGCCGGTGCTCGCGCCCGTGACCCGTCCGACAGTGGTCGCGGGCGAGGCGCGACGTGCAAAATTAAAACCGGAGCGTGCCGCCCCCGCCGGTCGTGCCATGCTTTCAAGACGACGGCCTCGCCCGCTGTCCCGCTCGCTCACGCGCGCCAGGTGAGAGGCATCGAAACGTCGTACGCACTTGCTGTCAGCCCAGCCGCGCCGCTGTTTAGTCTCTACAGCGGCGGCTGCAAGTGCGCTTCTGTTTACTGCTACGACTGAAGCTTCGGGCTTTAGTGATTCCACGCTCTGCGCGTGTGCTCCATCCATTTATCTTGTTGGAAAAGGGCGTTTGCCCGATTTCATTAACCAAAGCAGAGAGCTGCAACCTGCAAGAGCCAAAGTGTATAATGGAAACGTTAACCCCGAAAAACTACTACTCCTGCGTACCAGGATACCATCGACCATGCAGGTTCTGAACCACAACTGGAGTTCAGAGACGGAGTATCAGGATAGACTTTAGTTTGCTCGGGCGCGGTCTTTGGGGCGAAAACACATGATCTTTAGTGGTTGGATCCAGCAACTGCGGCGTCGTTGTGTCATTCTCTTTCTCAAGTCGTCGCTGTTGAAGAAGCCTTGGTTGGCGCCAAAGGCAGTGGTGTTGCATGGTGTGTGCTGCAGTTATATTTGGAGCAAATCCAACGCGCCGACCTAAATAGTTTGTGTGTGTCCGTTTGCGTTGGAGTGGACCAAAACGACGGCCCAACATGCCGATTTAAACCAAAAAAATCATCCGCTCGGTGTTCGTTTGGACGCATTTCAAGCCTAAATTTGCTTCCGATTTGCATCCACACGGAGATGAGACGGACGCGCCGCGCGTCCTCTCTGTGTCCGCCATGGCCCTACTTGTCGGCCGCCCAATGACCGCACAAGATCGTATTAAACGCGACCACCTACCTCGGGCCCGCTTGGCAGTGGGTGGAAGCCCGACGAGCTCATCCTTTCTAATGCAAGCGTGTGTGCGTGGGGGGAGGGGGGGGGGGCTCATCCACTTACCCTCCCCCGTTCACATCTGGCCAAGCTTGTCCCCCCCGCTGACGACAGCAGAACCCTAGCCATGGGTTTCTTTGGGAAGAGCAAGGGGAAGCTTCATGCCGGTGCCAGCTCGTCCCGCGCGCCTCCTACATTGTAGCCGCCAACTCATGCACGCGGTGGGCCATGGGATAGGATCCACATCCCCGTGTACCAAGCGCGCTGGCACTGGCAGTACCGCCAGCCGTTGCCGTATTCGGATGTCAACCTGCCCCACGGCTGGCATCTAGATCCACACCGCATCCCCGTGTCGTGGCGCCCTCGATCACCGTGGGCGCGCCCAGAGGAGGTGCATCGACGCCTGATGTCTGCTACACAACCTTCTTTTTGTAGACGTTGTTGGGCCTCCAAGTGCAGAGGTTTGTAGGACAGTAGCAAATTTCTTTCAAGTGGATGACCTAAGGTTTATCAATCTGTGGTAGGCGTAGGATGAAGATGGTCTCTCTCAAACAACCCTGCAACCAAATAACAAAGAGTCTCTTGCGTCCCAACACACCAATACAATGGTAAATTGTATAGGTGCACAAGTTCGGCGAAAAGATGGCGATGCAAGTGCAATATGGATGGTAGATATAGGTTTTTGTAATGTGAAATTATAAAAACAGCAAGGTAACTAATGATAAAAGTGAGCGAAAACGGTATTGCAATGCGTTGAAACAATGTCTATGATTCATACTTTCACTAGTGCAAGTTCTCTCAACAACGATAACATAATTAGATCATATAACTATCCCTCAACATGCAACAAAGAGTCACTCCAAAGTTACTAATAGCGGAGAATAAACGAAACCATTATTGTAGGGTACGAAACCACCTCAAAGTTATTCTTTCCGATCCATTGGCTATTCTTATAAGTGTCACAAACTGTTGGGGAACGTAGCACGAATTTTAAAATTTTCTACGCATCACCAAGATCAATCTATGGAGTCATCTAGCAACGAGGGAGAGAGGAGTGCATCTACATACCCTTGTAGATCGCGCACGGAAGCGTTCAAGAGAACGGGGTTGATGGAGTCGTACTCGACGTGATCCAAATCACCGATGACCAAGTGCCGAACGGACGGCACCTCCGCGTTCAACACGTACGGTTGGGAAGACGTCTCCTCCAACTTGATCCAGCAAGGGGGAAGGAGAGGTTGATGAAGATCCAGCAGCACGACGGCGTGGTGGTGGAAGCAACGGTGATCTCGGCAGGGCTTCGCCAAGCGCAGGGAGACGGAGGAGTGTCACGGGAGGGAGAGGGAGAGGCCAGGGGCTTGGGTGCGGCTGCCCTCCCTCCCCCCACTATATATAGGGTGCCTAGGGGGGCGCCGGCCCTAGGAGATCCAATCTCCTAGGGGGGCGGCGGCCAAGGGGGTGCCTTGCCCCCCAAGGCAAGGGTGGCGCCCCCCACCCCTAGGGTTTCCAACCCTAGGCGCAGGGGGAGGCCCAAGGGGGGCGCACCAGCCCACTAGGGGCTGGTTCCCCTCCCACTTCAGCCCATGGGGCCCTCCGGGATAGGTGGCCCCACCCGGTGGACCCCCGGGACCCTTCCGGTGGTCCCGGTACAATACCGATTACCCCCGAAACTTTCCCGATGGCCGAAACTTGACTTCCTATATATAAATCTTCACCTCCGGACCATTTGGAACTCCTCGTGACGTCCGGGATCTCATCGCGGACTCGAACAACTTTCGGGTTACCGTACTAATATCTCAACAACCCTAGCGTCACCGAACCTTAAGTGTGTAGACCCTACGGGTTCGGGAGACATGCAGACATGACCGAGACGCCTCTCCGGTCAATAACCAACAGCGGGATCTGGATACCCATGTTGGCTCCCACATGCTCCACGATGATCTCATCGGATGAACCACGATATCGAGGATTCAATCAATCGTATACAATTCCCTTTGTCAATCGGTACGTTACTTGCCCGAGACTCGATCGTCGGTATCCCAATACCTTGTTCAATCTCGTTACCGGCAAGTCACTTTACTCGTACCGTAATGCATGATCCCGTGATCAACCACTTGGTCACATTGAGCTCATTATGATGATGCATTACCGAGTGGGCCCAGAGATACCTCTCCGTCATACGGAGTGACAAATCCCAGTCTCGATTCGTGCCAACCCAACAGACACTTTCGGAGATACCTGTAATGTACCTTTATAGTCACCCAGTTACGTTGTGACGTTTGGCACACCCAAGGCACTCCTACGGTATCCGGGAGTTGCACAATCTCATGGTCTAAGGAAATGATACTTGACATTCAGAAAAGCTACAGCAAACGAACTACACGATCTTTGAGCTAAGCTTAGGATTGGGTCTTGTCCATCACATCATTCTCCTAATGATGTGATCCCGTTATCAATGACATCCAATGTCCATAGTCAGGAAACCATGACTATCTTTTGATCAACGAGCTAGTCAACTAGAGGCTCACTAGGGACGTGTTGTGGTCTATGTATTCACACATGTATTACGATTTCCGGATAACACAATTATAGCATGAACAATAGACAATTATCATGAACAAAGAAATATAATAATAACCATTTTATTATTGCCTCTAGGGCATATTTCCAACAGTCTCCCACTTGCACTAGAGTCAATAGTCTAGTTACATTGTGATGAATCGAACACCCATGCAGTTCTGGTGTTGATCATGTTTTGCTCTAGGGAGAGGTTTAGTCAACGGATCTGCCACATTCAGGTCCGTATGTACTTTACAAATCTCTATGTCTCCATTTTGAACACTTTCACGAATGGAGTTGAAGCGACGCTTGATATGCCTGGTCTTCCTGTGAAACCTGGGCTCCTTGGCAAGGGCAATAGCTCCAGTGTTGTCACAGAAGAGAGTCATCGGGCCCGACGCATTGGGTATGACTCCTAGGTCGGTAATGAACTCCTTCACCCAGACTGCTTCTTGTGCTGCCTCCGAGGCTGCCATGTACTCCGCTTCACATGTAGATCCCGCCACAACACGCTTTGCTTGCAACTGCACCAGCTTACTGCCCCACCATTCAAAATATACACGTATCCGGTTTGTGACTTAGAGTCATCCAGATCTGTGTCGAAGCTAGCATCGACGTAACCCTTTACGACGAGCTCTTCGTCACCTCCATAAACGAGAAACATATCCTTAGTCCTTTTCAGGTACTTCAGGATATTCTTGACCGCTGTCCAGTGTTCCATGCCGGGATTACTTTGGTACCTTCCTACCAAACTTACGGCAAGGTTTACATCAGGTCTGGTACACAGCATAGCATACATGATAGACCCTATGGCCGAGGCATAGGGGACGACACTCATCTTTTCTCTATCTTCTGCCGTGGTCGGGCATTGAGCCGTGCTCAATCTCGTACCTTGCAATACAGGCAAGAACCCCTTCTTTGACTGATCCATTTTGAACTTCTTCAATATCTTGTCAAGGTACGTACTCTGTGAAAGACCAATGAGGCGTCTCGATCTATCTCTATAGATCTTGATGCCTAATATATAAGCAGCTTCTCCAAGGTCCTTCATTGAAAAACACTTGTTCAAGTAGGCCTTTATGCTTTCCAAGAATTCTATATCATTTCCCATCAACAGTATGTCATCCACATACAATATGAGAAATGCTACAGAGCTCCCACTCACTTTCTTGTAAATGCCAGGCTTCTCCATAAGTCTGCGTAAACCCAAACGCTTTGATCATCTCATCAAACGAATGTTCCAACTCCGAGATGCTTGCACCAGCCCATAAATCGAGCGTTGGAGCTTGCACACCTTGTCAGCATTCTTAGGATCGACAAAACCTTCCGGCTGCATCATATACAATTCTTCCTTAAGGAAACCATTAAGGAATGCCGTTTTGACGTCCATTTGCCATATCTCATAATCATAGAATGCGGCAATTGCTAACATGATTCGGACGGACTTCAGCTTCGCTACGGGTGAGAAAGTCTCATTGTAGTCAACCCCTTGAACTTGTCGATAACCCTTAGCGACAAGCCGAGCTTTATAGATGGTCACATTACCATCCGCGTCTGTCTTCTTCTTAAAGATCCATTTATTTTCTATGGCTCGCCGATCATCGGGCAAGTCAGTCAAAGTCCATACTTGTTTTCATACATGGATCCTATCTCGGATTTCATGGCTTCCAGCCATTTGTCGGAATCCGGGCCCGCCATCGCTTCTTCATAGTTCGAAGGTTCACCGTTGTCTAACAACATGATTTCCAAGACAGGGTTGTCGTACCACTCTGGTGCGGAACGTGTCCTCGTGGACCTACGAAGTTCAGTAGTAACTTGATCTGAAGTTTCATGATCATCATCATTAACTTCCTCTCTAGTCGGTGCAGGCACCTCAGGAACATTTTCTTGAGCTGCGCCACTTACCGGTTCAAGAGGTAATACTTCATCAAGTTCTACTTTCCTCCCACTTATTTCTTTCGAGAGAAACTCTTTCTCTAGAAAGGACCCATTCTTGGCAACAAAGATCTTGCCTTCGGATCTGAGGTAGAAGGTATACCCAATAGTTTCTTTAGGGTATCCTATGAAGACGCATTTTTCCGACTTGGGTTCGAGCTTTTCAGGTTGAAGTTTCTTGACATAAGCATCGCATCCCCAAACTTTTAGAAACGACAGCTTAGGTTTCTTCCCAAACCATAATTCATACGGTGTCGTCTCAACGGATTTTGACGGAGCCCTATTTAAAGTGAATGCGGCAGTCTCTAAAGCATAGCCCCAAAATGATAGCGGTAAATCGGTAAGAGACATCATAGATCGCACCATATCTAATAGAGTGCGATTACGACGTTCGGACACACCATTACGCTGAGGTGTTCCAGGCGGCGTGAGTTGTGAAACTATTCCACATTTTCTTAAGTGTGTGCCAAATTCGTGACTCAAGTATTCTCCTCCACGATCTGATGCAAGAACTTGATTTTCTGTCACGTTGATTCTCAACCTCACTCTGAAATTCCTTGAACTTTTCAAAGGTCTCAGACTTGTGTTTCATTAAGTAGACATACCCATATCTACTCAAGTCATAGTGAGGGTGAGAACATAACGATAGCCACCGCGAGCCTCAACACTCATTGGACCGCACACATCAGTATGTATGATTTCCAATAAGTTGGTTGCTCGCTCCATTGTTCCTGAGAACGGAGTCTTGGTCATTTTACCCATGAGGCATGGTTCACACGTGTCAAATGATTCGTAATCAAGAGACCAAAAGTCCATCTGCATGGAGCTTCTTCATGCGTTTGACACCTATGTGACCAAGGCGGCAGTGCCACAAGTATGTGGGACTATCATTATCAACCTTACATCTTTTGGTATTCACACTATGAATATGTGTACATTACGCTCGAGATTCATTAAGAATAAACCATTCACCATCGGAGCATGACCATAAAACATATCTCTCATATAAATAGAACAACCATTATTCTCGGATTTAAATGAGTAGCCATACACACGCTGGAACTAAATAACAATAAAAGGTTTAAAACTAAATCCCATACATGTAGACACGACACGCGGCACAACGCGGAGATCACATGACCTGGGGCACATCCGAGCGACATGGATACAACAACAACAAATCGCCCCTACGCCAACTCTCCGCTATTCCGCACTCCTGCTCTAGACTTACAAATATGGGCAACCACACCGTATCAAATACCCAGGGAGCTACTACGAGTACTGGTAAGGTACACATCAATTACATGTATATCACATATACCTTGTGTGTGCCGGCCTTCTTGTCCGCTAAGTATTGGGGCAGTTCCGCTTCCAGTGACCACTTCCCTTGCAATAAAAACACTCAGTCTCGGGCTTGGGTCCATTCTTTGGCTTCTTCCCGCAGCTTGCTTACCGGGCGCGACAACTCCCTTGCCGTCCTTCTTGAAGTTCTTTCTTACCCTTGCCTTTCTTGAACTTAGTGGTTTTATTCACCATCAACACTTGATGTTCCTTTTTGATTTCCACCTCTGCTGATTTCAGCATTGAATACACTCAGGAATGGTCTTTTCCATCCCCTGCATATTGAAGTTCATCACAAAGCTCTTGTAGCTCGGTGGAAGCGACTGAAGGATTCTGTCAATGACCGCGTCATCCGAGAGATTAACTCCCAGCTGAGTCAAGCGGTTATGCAACCCAGACATTCTGAGTATGTGCTCACTGACAGAACTATTTTCCTCCATCTTACAGCTGAAGAACTTGTCGGAGACTTCATATCTCTCGACCCGGGCATGAGCTTGAAAAACCATTTTCAGCTCTTCGAACATCTCATATGCTCCGTGTCTCTCAAAATGCTTTTGGAGCCCCGGTTCTAAGCTGTAAAGCATGCCGCACTGAACGAGGGAGTAATCATCAGCACGTGACTGCCAAGCGTTCATAACGTCTTGGTTCTGGGACAGGTGCGTTACCTAGCGGTGCTTCTAGGACATAATATCTTTCTTGGCAGCTATGAGGATGATCCTCAGGTTCCGGACCCAGTCCGTATAGTTGCTGCCATCGTTTCAGCTTGGTTTTCTCTAGGAACGCGTTGAAGTTGAGGACAACGTGGGCCATTTGATCTACAAGACATATTATAAAGATTTTAGACTAAGTTCATGATAATTAAGTTCATCTAATCAAATTATACAATGAACTCCCACTCAGATAGACATCCCTCCAGTCATCTAAGTATAACATGATCCGAGTTAACTAGGCCGTGTCCGATCATCACGTGAGACGGACTAGTCAACATCGGTGAACATCTTCATGTTGATCGTATCTTCTATACGACTCATGCTCGACCTTTCGGTCTTCTCGTGTTCCGAGGCCATGTCTGTACATGCTAGGCTCGTCAAGTCAACCTAAGTGTATTGCATGTGTAAATCTGGCTTACACCCGTTGTATTCGAACGTTAGAATCTATCACACCCGATCATCACGTGGTGCTTCGAAACAACGAACCTTCGCAACGGTGCACAGTTAGGGGGAACACTTTCTTGAAATTATTGAGGGATCATCTTATTTAAGCTACCGTCGTTCTAAGCAAATAAGATGTAAAACATGATAAACATCACATGCAATCAAATAGTGACATGATATGGCCAATATCATTGCTCCTTGATCTCCATCTTCGGGGCTCCATGATCATCTGTCACCGGCATGACACCATGATCTCCATCATCATGATCTCCATCATCGTGTCTTCATGAAGTTGTCTCGCCAACTATTACTTCTACTACTAGCTAACGGTTAGCAATAAAGTAAAGTAATTACATGCCGTTTATGTTGACACGCAGGTCATAAATAAATTAAGACAACTCCTATGGCTCCTGCCGGTTGTCATACTCATCGACATGCAAGTCGTGATTCCTATTACAAGAACATGATCATCTCATACATCACATATATCATTCATCACATCTTGGCCATATCACATCACAACATACTGCAAAAACAAGTTAGACGTCCTCTAATTGTTGTTGCATTTTTACGTGGCTGCTATAGGTTTCTAGCAAGAACGTTTCTTACCTACGCCAAAACCACAACGTGATATGCCAATTTCTATTTACCCTTCATAAGGACCCTGTTCATCGAATCCGATCCGACTAAAGTGGGAGAGACAGACACCCGCCAGCCACCTTATGCAACTAGTGCATGTCAGTCGGTGGAACCGTCTCACGTAAGCGTACGTGTAAGGTTGGTCCGGGCCGCTTCATCCCACGATGCCGCCGAATCAAGATAAGACTAGTACAGCAAGCAAATTGACAAAATCAACGCCCACAACTACTTTGTGTTCTACTCGTGCATAGTAACTACGCATAGACCTAGCTCATGATGCCATTGTTGGGGAACGTAGCAGAATTAAAATTTTCTACGCATCACCAAGATCAATCTATGGAGTCATCTAGCAACGAGGGAGAAGTGCATCTACATACCCTTGTAGATCGCGCGCGGAAGCGTTCAAGAGAACGGGGTTGATGGAGTCGTACTCGACGTGATCCAAATCACCGATGACCAAGTGCCGAACGGACGGCACCTCCGCGTTCAACACACGTACGGTTGGGAAGACGTCTCCTCCAACTTGATCCAGCAAGGGGAAGGAGAGGTTGATGAAGATCCAGCAGCACGACGGCGTGGTGGTGGAAGCAACGGTGATCTCGGCAGGGCTTCGCCAAGCGCAGGGAGACGGAGGAGTGTCACGGGAGGGAGAGGGAGAGGCCAGGGGCTTGGGTGCGGCTGCCCTCCCCCCACTATATATAGGGTGCCTAGGGGGCGCCGGCCCTAGGAGATCCAATCTCCTAGGGCGGGCGGCGGCCAAGGGGGTGCCTTGCCCCCCAAGGCAAGGATGGCGCCCCCCACCCCTAGGGTTTCCAACCCTAGGCGCAGGGGGAGGCCCAAGGGGGGCGCACCAGCCCACTAGGGGCTGGTTCCCCTCCCACTTCAGCCCATGGGGCCCTCCAGGATAGGTGGCCCCACCCGGTGGACCCCCGGGACCCTTCCGGTGGTCCCGGTACAATACTGATTACCCCCGAAAGTTTCCCGATGGCCGAAACTTGACTTCCTATATATAAATCTTCACCTCCGGACCATTCCAGAACTCCTTGTGACGTCCGGAATCTCATCCGGGACTCCGAACAACTTTCGGGTTACCGTATGCTAATATCTCAACAACCCTAGCATCACCGAACCTTAAGTGTGTAGACCCTACGGGTTCGGGAGACATGCAGACATGACCGAGACGACTCTCCGGTCAATAACCAACAGCGGATCTGGATACCCATGTTGGCTCCCACATGCTCACGATGATCTCATCGGATGAACCACGATGTCGAGGATTCAATCAATCCCGTATACAATTCCCTTTGTCAATCGGTACGTTACTTGCCCGAGACTCGATCGTCGGTATCCCAATACCTGTTCAATCTCGTTACCGGCAAGTCACTTTACTCGTACCGTAATGCATGATCCCGTGATCAACCACTTGGTCACATTGAGCTCATTATGATGATGCATTACCGAGTGGGCCCAGAGATACCTCTCCGTCATACGGAGTGACAAATCCCAGTCTCGATTCGTGCCAACCCAACAGATACTTTCGGAGATACCTGTAATGTACCTTTATAGTCACCCAGTTACGTTGTGACGTTTGGCACACCCAAGGCACTCCTACGGTATCCGGGAGTTGCACAATCTCATGGTCTAAGGAAATGATACTTGACATTCAGAAAAGCTACAGCAAACGAACTACACGATCTTTGAGCTAAGCTTAGGATTGGGTCTTGTCCATCACATCATTCTCCTAATGATGTGATCCCGTTATCAATGACATCCAATGTCCATAGTCAGGAAACCATGACTATCTTTTGATCAACGAGCTAGTCAACTAGAGGCTCACTAGGGACGTGTTGTGGTCTATGTATTCACACATGTATTACGATTTCCGGATAACACAATTATAGCATGAACAATAGACAATTATCATGAACAAAGAAATATAATAATAACCATTTTATTATTGCCTCTAGGGCATATTTCCAACACAAACAACCCTAGAGTTCGTAGTAAAATAACACCTTAAGACACTCAACCAAAACCCTAATGTCACCTAGATACTCTAATGTCACCTCAAGTATCCACGGGTATGATTATACGATATGCATCACACAATCTCAGATTCATCTATTCAACCAACACAAAGGACTTCAAAGATTGCCCCAAGTTCTACCGGAGAGTCAAGACAAAAACATGTGGCCAACCCCTATGCATAAGTTCACAAGGTCACAGAACCTGCAAGTTGATCACCAAAACATACATCAAGTAGATCACGTGAATATCCCATTGTCACCACAGATAAGCACATGCAACACATACATCAAGTGTTCTCAAATCCTTAAAGACTCAATCTAATAAGATAACTTCAAAGGGAAAACTCAATCCATTACAATAAGGTAGAGGGGGAGAAACATCATAAGATCCAACTATAATAGCAAAGCTCACGGTACATCAAGATCGTGCCACATCAAGAACACGAGAGAGAGAGAGATCAAACACACAGCTACTGGTACATACCCTCAGCCCCGAGGGTGAACTACTCCCTCCTCGTCATGGAGAGCGCCGGGATGATGAAGATGGCCACTGATGATGGATCCCCCTCCGTCAGGGTGCCGGAACAGGGTTTCGATTGGTTTTTGGTGGCTACAGAGGCTTGCGGCGGCGGAACTCCCGATTTAGATTATTTTCTGGAGGTTTCTGTATTTATAGGAATTTTTGGCGTGGGTCTCACGTCAGGGGGGTTTCCGAGTCGTCCACGAGATAGGGGGATGCGCCCAGGGGGGTAGGGCGCGCCCTCCACCCTCGTGGATGGCTCAGGACTCTTCTGGCCCAACTCTTTTACTTCGGGGGCTTCTTTTGGTCCATAAAAAATCATCAATTATTGACACGTCAATTGGACTCCGTTTGGTATCCCTTTTCTCTAGAACTCAAAAATAAGGAAAAAATAGAAACTGACACTAGGCTCTAAGTTAATAGGTTAGTCCTAAAATAAATATAAAAGAGCATATTAAAGCCCATTAAACATCCAAAACAGATAATATAATAGCATGTAATAATCAAAAATTATAGATACGTTCGAGACGTATCAGCGCCGCGCCCTCCTTATGCCGGAGCAGCGACGTTTCCAGCCTACGCGCCGGAATTACCCAACTGGAAGGCTTGGTTCGCGATGGAGCACGATGTCGCACGTCCACGCCCACGCGTAAGCGCACATCACCGCCGCCCACTTGGCCCAAGGAGACGTACACGTGGACCGGCATCGTCCGCGAGTGGGTGAGTGTGCCTCCTGTCCACATGGACACGATGCCGGAGGAGGAAGCGGCTCACCTGGAGCGATGGAAGCAACATTGACTGGAGGAGGAGTGAGGCGACGACGAGCGCCAGATGCAATGGGAGCGCAAGGAGGAGGAGTAGCACCGCGAGCAGCAGGACGAGGAGCGCGCCCGCCGCCGGAGCATACGCCCAAGAAGGCGGCGCTAGCGGCGTGGGAGAGCGCCTTCCAATGGGCTGGGCTGCCGTCACCCTTCATCAACCTCATGGGCGGTGACGATGACAAGGACGGTGGCAAGGCCTAGGGCAGCGTGCGCGTGCGTTCTTAGTTTTTTAATGTTTTATTTAATACTTATATTTGGTTGGTGATTGACCAACCGTTAATGTTTAATTATGTTTTGTAGCGACCCGACCTCAGATGGTCAAGTCTCTGTGCTTCGGTATCATCCCTAGATCGGTAATGCTGACACACACAGTACTCAAAGGATTTATAACAGAGTAGCAATCACACACTTATTACAACGAATGTCTCAAAGAGAACTTATTACAATAATATGGCTTAAGGCCATCTAATACGATAACAGCGGAAGGCTTGGAAGATAAAGTGAGTCCATCAACTCCAACGGCATAGTTGAGCTGCACGGCAACGACCTAACGAACCTTAATCCTCATCTGAAAAGTCTGCAACATAATACGTTGCAGCCCGAAAACGGGTCAGCACATGGAATATGCTGGCAATATAACACAGTAGAGCATGAACAGAATAATGCTATCACCACATGCATATATGGCTGGTGGAAAGCTCTATGGTTATAGTTTTTTGCGAAAAGCCAATTTTTTCCTACAACAAAGGAATAGATTTTAATTTAACTATCATGGTGGTTGAACATCATTGAGAAGGTTCCTCCAACTCAATCCCAATTAAAGTGATTAACAACCCAACAAGTATTAATTAAACATGATGAGATACATGTGATAACCCAAGTACTAGATACTCAAGAATTGTCCATAACCGGGGACACGGCTAACCATGATTAGATTGTACACTCTGCAGAGGTTTGCGCACTTTTCCCCACAAGACTCGATCGCCTCCGTTGGATTTCTCGCACTACATGGTGTTTGAGAAACGGATGACCGAGACACAGTCTTTCAGAAACATTAACTCTCTACTCCGGACAGACCATACCAAACCTACATCCCACTACCTGCTGATCTGCCTCTTCAAGAGCTTCACGTAACTTACTCAACTATGCTAGAGCCCATAATAGCTTGTGGCTGCACACGGAAGTTTCTAGCATGAATCATCTCAGTTCCCTTTGAGTCTGGGTGGCGGTCCCTAGGAATATCACACGTAACCCCGGGATTTCCAAAAAACAGGCAACACTGGGTACCCCAGGTGCCTCAATCCATCCAGTTGTTAATTTAAGTTGCCACCTTAAGTTGAACCATTAATTATCAATCTCACATCTGTCATGGATTTCACTCACCCAAACCACGTCTACGAGCATAGCATAGCAATATAAGCAACGCGTAGAAGTAACTCCCAAGGGTTTGAATGTAACAGGGTAATAGGTTCTACCTCAACAACTACTTCCCAACCCACATGTTAATGATATCCTAATCATGCAATGTTTGAGGATTAGAACTAATGCATAAAAACTGGGTATGAAAAGAGTATGATCAATGTGTTACTTGCCTTGCTGATGATCCGCGAATCCTAGAGACTCGTAGTAACACGCTTCGCACTCCAGGAATTCTATCGCAGGCAAAAAATAGCATACATAAGTAACAAGCAACAATGCACAAGCAAAACTCAAGTAAGAGAGAGAGGTTGACCAGAAAGTTCAACTTAAGAGCTCCGGTTCGCAAAAAGAATCAAATCAAACGGAGCAACGAAACTCAAACGGCGAAAGAAAGAAGCTTCGTTTACTAATCTGAACCTAGGTCAAATTTTATAGTAGCAAAAACTTATTTGAGTTGGTTAAACGGAAAGAGAGTTTCGAGACGAAACTCTAGGCGCTTGAATCGCCTGATTCCGATAAACGAGCGAAAAGATAAACAGAAACTAAGATCGGATCAGAAATCGCGATCAGAAAAATCGCGGAATAAATCCGATAAAAAGAAAACTGACGAGCAGACTGACAACGAGCATTCGTTAGCTGTAACTAACGGGCGAAAACCGTTCGTTAAAATGAACATACGGACGAACGTCCGCTAACTAGAAGAACCGAGAAAAAAACCAGCGAACCAAGAAAAAACGAATCTAGGGTTTCGAAAAAACCGAACGGTTTTTTTTTAAAACCGGCGGCTCAGATCCGGCGGATACCTCCGGCAAGGGGGTCCGGCGAGGCGGCTGCGGGGCGGGGCGGCGGGGCGGCGGCGCTGCGGCTCGGGCGGCAGGTGGTGGGTTGGGCGGCGGGGGTGGCGGCTTATAAGGAGGGGGCGGCTTGCTTGGAGGAGGGGGCAAGCGGCGGAGGCGGAGTCCAGCTCGGACTCCGGGTCCGAGCGGCGGCGGGGCGCGCGCGCGGGGAGGCGGCGGCGGCTGCGGCGGCCTGGCTCGGCTGGGCCTTAGGCCTAGTCGGGCGCGGGAACCTATTTTTTTTAAATAATTTCGCCGACAGAAATAAAATCCTAGAAAAATAAATAAAAATCTAAAAATGCCAAAACAAATTTTCACGTCTAAATAAAATATTTAGAACGAGATAACATTTTCTTGGCCCTAAAATGCAACTTTGAAAACGTGCAATTTTTCTAATGCAAATAAAATCCGAATAAAATCAAATAAATGATTTTAACATTTTTCCTCCAATATTTCAATTATTTTGGAGAAGTCATATTATCTCCTCTCATTTATTTTGAATAAGAAATATTTTTCGGAGAGAAAAATAATTAAAATCAAAATCCTCGTTTCATTATTTGATAAAAATCAAATATGAAAAACCGGGAAAATCCCCAACTCTCTCCGTGGGTCCTTGAGTTGCTTAGGATTTCGAGGATTTGGAACGGAAATGCAATAAAATATGATATGCATGGATGACTATGTATAACATTCCAAATTGAAAATTTGGGATGTTACAAACCTACCCCCCTTAAGATGAATCTCGCCCTCGAGATTCGGGTTGGCTAGAAAATAGGTGTGGGTGGTCTTTGCGAAGATCATCCTCTCGTTCCCAGGTGGCTTCATCCTCGGTATGGTGGCTCCACTGAACTTTGCAAAACTTGATAACCTTACTGCGGTGACTCTGCTGGCAAACTCAAGAATCTTAACTGGCTTCTCCTCGTAAGTCAAATCACTGTCCAACTGAATTGCCTCCAAGGGTACTGTATCTCTTAACGGTATATCGGCCATCTCAGCATGACACTTCTTCAGCTGTGAAACGTGAAACACATCATGAACTCCTGACAATCCCTCGGGTAATTCCAACTTGTAGGCAACTTCTCCCATCCGTTCCAAAACACGATACGGTCCTACAAATCTCGGAGCTAATTCCCTTAACTCCAAAACGTTTCACTCCTCGCAAGGGAGATACTCGCAGATATACTCTGTCTCCAATTTCATAGGTTACCTCTTTGCGTTTTGAGTCCGCATAACTCTTCTGCCTGGACTGAGCAATCTTCAGTCTATCACGAATCAATTTAACATTCTCCTCAGACTCCTTGATCAAGTCTGGTCCAACAATTGTTGGTCTCCTACTTCATCCCACATCAAGGGTGTTCTGCACCTGCGTCCATACAGGGCTTCAAACGGTGCCATCTTCAAACTGGCTTGGTAGCTATTGTTGTATGAGAACTCTGCGTATGGCAAATTGTCATCCCAACTAGACCCATAATCTAGCGCACAGGCTCTCAACATGTCCTCTAGAATTTGGTTCACTCTCTCGGTCTGTCCATCTGTATGTGGGTGAAAGGTTGTACTGAACTCTAACCTCATTCCCAAAGTCTGGTGTAACTGATGTCAGAACTTTGAAGTAAACTGTGTTCCTGTATCTGATACGATGGTCCTCGGAACTCCATGCAGACATACGATCCTGGACATATAAATCTTGGCCAACTTCACACTTGTATAAGAGGTTTTCACTGGAATGAAGTGAGCCACTTTGGTTAAGCGATCGACTACTACCCATATGGAATCATATCCTGCTTTAGTCCTGGCAATCCGGTGATAAAGTCCATGCCAAGTTTATCCCACTTCCATTCGGATATCAGCATAGGCTGTAACAGTCCTGCTGGCTTTTGACGCTCTGCCTTCACTCTCTGACATACATCACATACGGCTACATACTCGGCAATATCCTTCTTCATACCGGTCCACCAGAAACGTTCCTTCAAATCTAGATACATCTTGGTGTTTCCGGGGTGTATTGAGTATGGTGAGTCATGAGCCGCTTGAAGTATTAACTTCCTGATCTCCTGGTTATTGGGCACATAAACTCGGTCCTCAAACCATAGGGTATCGTGCTCATCCTCACGAAAACCTTTGGCCTTTCCTTTGCCCATCTTCTCCTTTATCTCGGCAATCTCTTTGTCATCCTTCTGAGCTTCCCGAATCTTGTCCAGCAATGTCGACTGGACCCCCATTGTCGCAACGAATCCTCTAGGAACAATCTCTAATCGAAGTTCCATGATATCCTCTGCTAACTCCTTCGGCAGTCCCTTACTTTTAAGGATATTAGCATAGCTCTTCCTGCTTAAGGCGTCTGCTACGACATTGGCCTTTCCTGAATGATAGTGTAGCTTCATGTCATAATCCTGTATAGGCTCCAACCATCTCCTATGTCTAAGGTTCAGTTCCTGCTGGGTGAAGATGTACTTCAAACTCTTATGGTTCGTGTATACATCACATCGGTTTCCAATAAGGTAATGTCTCCAGGTCTTCAATGCATGCACTACGGCTGCTAACTCCAAATCATGCGTGACATAGTTCAACTCATGAGGTTTTAGTTGTCGTGAGGCATACGAAACAACTCTTCCATCCTGCATAAGCACACATCCAAGTCCTAAGTGAGAGGCGTCGCAATACACTTGGAACTCCTTATGTATATCCGGCAGTGTTAGCACTGGCACTGTAGTCAACCGTTTCTTCAACTCCTGGAAACTTGCCTCGCAATCTTCTGTCCATTTAAACTTAGTATCCTTCTTTAACAGTTCAGTCATTGGCTTCGCAATCTTGGAAAAGTTCTCAATGAATCTCCGGTAGTATCCTGTGAGTCCCAGGAAACTATGGATCTCGCTAACTGAGGTGGGTGCCAACCATTCAGTGACTGACTGAACTTTGCTGGGGTCTACTGCTATACCTTCTCCCGATATAACAAGTCCAAGGAACCCGACTTCCTTCAAACAAAACTCGCATTTGCTAAACTTAGCATACAACTGGTGTTCCCTGAGTTTCTCGAGAACTAAGCGCAAATGCTCCTTGTGCTCCTCCTGGTTCTTCGAGTATACCATAATATCATCAATAAACACCACCACAAACTTGTCCAAATACTCGATGAACACCTTGTTCATCATGCTCATGAAATAGGCAGGGGCATTAGTCAGTCCAAATGACATGACCGTGTACTCGTATAATCCATACCGCGTCGTGAACGCTATCTTTGGTATATCCTTCTCTCGTATCTTCAACTGATGGTATCCCGATCGCAAATCGATCTTTGAAAACACTTTAGCACCTTGTAACTGATCAAACAGATCGTTGATCATCGGCAGTGGGTACTTGTTCTTAATCGTCACTTCATTCAAGGCTCGATAATCAACAACCATCCTTAGGGATTTATCCTTCTTCTCAACCAAAAGCACTGGGGCTCCCCAAGGTGATGAACTTCTTCGGATGTATCCTTTCTCCAATAACTCCTTGATCTGTTTCTTAATCTCCTCAATATCATTTGTGGGCATCCGATAGGGTCTCTTGGATATTGGTCCTGTACCTGGCAATAGCTCTATCAAAAACTCAATGTCTCTATCTGGTGGCATGCCTAGTAACTCCTCTGGAAAAACATCCGGGTAATCCTTCACTACAGGTACTTCCTCCTGAACAACTCCTGTAAGGGCATTCACTTGGCTCCTCCTAGGCACATGCCTAGATACATACTTAATCCTTTTTCCCTCCGGGGTGGTGAGATAAATCGACTTACTAGCACAGTCAATGCTTCCTCCATACTTTGACATCTAGTCCATACCTAATATCACATCCAATCCTTGTGACTCCAAGATAATTAGGTCGGATGGAAAAACATGTGTGCCAATGGTTAAGGGTATTTGGTCGCACCATCGGCTAGCAATGTATTCTGCTCTGGGTGAGCTCACTAGCAGAGGGGTCCTAAGGGTTTGGGTTGGTAGTTTAAACTTATCCACGAATCCCCTTGATATGTATGAATGCGATGCACCAGTATCAAAAAGAACAAGAGCGGTAAATGACCTAACCAAAAACTTACCTATTACCGCGTCCGGCTGCTCTTCAACCTCCTCCACGTTAACGTGGTTCACTTGTCCTTTGTTGAATGGATTGGGCTCCTTCCCAGCGCTCCCATTTCCGTTTCCATTCTTTCCTTCAGGGCACTCCGTGGCGTAGTGTGATACGTCTCCAACGTATCTATAATTTTTGATTGCTCCATGCTATATTATCTATGTTTTGGACTATATTGGGCTTTATTTTCCACTTTTATATTATTTTTGGGACTAACCTATTAACCGGAGGCCCAGCCCAGAATTGTTGTTTTCCTATTTCAGTATTTCGGAGAAACAATATCAAACGGAGTCCAAACGG